>NW_004949108.1:6565310-6597378 GCF_000317375.1 Microtus ochrogaster | reverse complement strand
ATATTGAGGTCTTTAATCCATTTGGACTTGAGTTTTGTGCATGGTGATAGATATGGGTCTATTTTCATTCTTCTACAGGTTGACATCCAGTTGTGCCAGTACCATTTGTTGAAGATGCTTTCTTTCTTCCATTGTATACTTTTAGCTCCTTTATCTTGTAAACTTGTATATCATTGTATACTTTTTAGCTCACTCAACCCAATGATGGCTCTCCTGGTGCCTAGTTCGGATCTCTGTTCGGCTTGGGTAGCTCGTAAACAAAGGCCCTACCGTGATTGCTGCAGACAGGCTATTGAGACAAAGGCACTACCACCCTCCTGGTTGCCCTCCCAATTGGGATTCGGTCCCAGCACCTGAACAGGCTGAGCTTGGAGATGTTATGTGGCCAAAGAGGAGAGGGAGTCAGAAGAGGGGAGGGTTCTGGATGCAAGCTGGGTGAGATAGGAAGAGAGAGGAGGTATCAGGCAGTATAGCCCCTGCAGGAAGACCAGGAAGTGTAGGAGGGTTGAGGAACATCTGAGTTCCCTGTCCTTGGCTGCTGCCAAGGGTCAGAAACTCACTCACCCCGATGATGGCTCTCCTGGTGCCTAGATCGGATCTCCATGCTGCTTGGGTAGCTCATAATCAAAGGGCCTTCCTTGCTTGCTGCAGGCAGGCTATTGAGACAAAGGAACTACCACCTTCCCAGTTCTAGATATAGTATCTTTATAGCAAATAAATCAATTGTTCTGGAATATTCAATCTAGCTCAGGATGAATGTAAATGCAAAATGACCATTTGATTAATGAGGTTATAGACATGTACCCTGCTTTTATATTATCTGCACTTGATTAAAGAAATTGAAGAGTTGTAATCATTTGTATACAATGAACACAATAATTTCTCCAGTGTGTAGATTTTTCTGTGAAAATAGTAGGGAAAAATATCCAGTCATATTTTTACTATGTTCAATCAATCATACATTTTTCTATGTCTTAAAAATAAAGACATTTTCTATACCAAACTCAATGGGGTTGATTTAAAATGGTGGAGATATAAGAATAGATGAAAATACTTAAACATGTAATGTCAAAGTAAAATTTCAGACCTAATGTTTCTTTAAATGATTATGTTGAAATAAAATGGGGGAAAGAAAAATGCATTATTCATGAGTGAGTGATTCTCCAAGACAATATTAAAGATTAATCAGAGAGGTCGCAAGTCAAAGGCTCAGCGTTTAGAACACATCAGGGAGAAAGCTTTGAAGTCATTCATGTTTCTAACTCATCTGCCTTCAGAAACTCTGCATTTGTAGTTCTTTCCTCTTCTGGTCTTCTTAATACAGTCAGGTTCCTTGTGCAGTAGCCCATGCCAGTCTAGATACTGCCACTTTGCCAGCTCCACAGAAACCTCATCACCATATCTTACTGAGTACATTTAGTTTACTCGCAAGTACATGTGCTTAGGACTGTCACTTGGTATTGGATAATCTGTCATGAAATATTCTCAGGAAATTGGTTCCCCTCTCTCAATAGTCTTTGATTGACTATAGTACTTCATCTAGAGGCAGGGCACTTTAGGATTTCCCTGGCTATGCTGACATGCCCATTGACATTGGCATTACATAGATCCTGTTTAGGAAACTGTACCCTTGAGATTTTATGAGTCCCACTTCCCGGTTATTCTGGGAAGGCACTATCTCACAGCACGAATCCCAGACATCTGGTTTGCAATCATTCTGTTCCCCTCTTCTGTGACTTTCTCTGAGCCTCACTGTAGGGAGTGTATTGTATAAATAACAATTGAGGCTGGGCATCCCAAAGCCTCTTCTTTTCTACATTTTGACCAGTTGTCTCCATAGACTTTTCATTCATTCCAGTTACTTCTTTGGGCATATTTCCCCCCATTTCTGAAAGTTCATTCTTCCAAACCTGGAATATTTTCTGTAACACACTACTTTTGGTTACAATGCATCCACTTCTCAGTTTGTACTATGAGAGGAAATTTCTACTTGTTCTAATGGACCGTAGGTCTCTTTGGATCACAAAATGTGGAGAAGGGCTCAACGTTTACAATCAGTCTCTGAGTGTCAGGGATAATTCTAGGTGTTCTGTAAAATATCTTATTTAATCTTCCAAGCGACCTTGTAGTAGAAATTATCCTCTCCATGCTACAGATGAGTTAGCATCAACTCAGTAAGTCAATTATATCATTCAGAAGGACATTGCTGCCGAGGCTATAAAGGAAATTATATCTGTGTCAAAGCTCATTAGAGTAGTCTCTAATGTGAAATCATAAGTGGAGTTGCTTTAGTCCTGTGCCAGATTTTTTTTTTCTTTTTTTGATTATAGCATTTGCATGGCAGCCCTGAATCCTTTTGTATGTATGTATGCCTATGCTTATCTGTTCATGGTAATATTTTAGTTTCTAAAGATTTTATCACAGTGATCTGGGGATTAGTCAGTAATGTACTGGCTACAAAAAGCACAGGAGTGTGAGTTCAGATCATCAGTAACCAGGTAGAAAGCTGGGTACAGAGGCACCATTCTAGAACCCCAGGGTTTGGAAGATAGAGAAGGGTGGATCCCTGGAGCTAACTGGAAACCCAGATTCATAAGTTTTGGGTTCAGCGAGAGACTTTCACTGAAAAATAAGATGAAAAGTGATGGAGGAAGATGCTGAATTTTACCTCTGACGTAAGCATGCACTCCCATATACATACATGGGCATACACTACACTACACACACACACACACACACACACACACACACACACACACACACTTTATCACAGAAGTACATATGCAATGGGTCACAAGAAAAATTCACCACTGATAAATTAGAGAAACAACATCAGAGAGGAAGCAAAGGCTGATAGATGAGTGACTGAAGACTAGTCACTTCAGTGACCAGCGACAGGAAGTGGAAACACTAAGAAACAATGAGTAGACTCAGAAGGAGGGAACAATCTAGCCAATGACTGAATAATAGCAGGCTCTGGAGAGCAAAGGCAGCATCTGAAGCTACCATGGAAATCAACTCATGTAACCACCGTGAAGATGTGTAATAGCCCACTTGTTACTAAGAGAAGTGATCTATGTCCTTGTTTGCTGTTTCCTGGTTAATCATCTTTGCTTTCTCTCAATGCCTGGAAAGGGTTATACTACTTAACAGACAAACTCACACACACACTCTCTCTCCTTCACTCCATACTTCTCTCTTCTTCTCTGTCTCTCATGTGTCTTATTCCTCCTTTCCTTCCCTACTCCCCGTCTCTCCCTTTCTTCTTTTCCTCTTCCCTCCATTCATCCTTGCATTTTGTGTTTTTCTGCAATTGAATTTGATTCCTTTTAGTCTTCGGTAAGTGACCCACATTGATTTCTTTTTTCTCTTATGTTAAGGTATGTTTTAAATGCATATTGCAAATACATGAAAATGGCATCCCTGTGCGGATTATTAGCCAAGGAACCCAAGTCCTTGAGAGAAAAAAAAAAAAAAACCTTGAAGAGTCACAGATCAAGTTAGTAATAGATATGATATGATCCTAGGTCTACTGACACTTTAATTAATGCTTTTCCCCATTCTGTGTAGATTAAGAAAATAGATAAATAAATAGGCGAGTCATCAGTTGATTTTTAACAAGTCTTCTAAGGAAGAGGTCATTACTGGAAGCTCAGAATCCATGATCTTTTTGAGTGTATGACAGCTCTTCAGGCAAAGGATTGAGGAATCCAGAATAGGAACAGTTATGTGAACAGTGGCCCCTGTTACAGAAATCAAAGCTTCTAAAATTTCAGCATGTATTTAAACCAGCCATATGACAAACTTCTGAAAGCACACAGAAGCTGGTACTTCTCAGTCCTCTATAGGATACTGCTGGTGGCAAATAGTGGTGACACTAAGGTACACTCTTATTCAACTTAAAAAATAAAGCTTTAAATAGGTGGTGAACTCTGTTTGACTCATGGTAGAAAAGATCCATTAGAATCTGTTTTGTTATTTTCTCCACTCTTTTTGGCTAGTGTTCATTTATTTAGTTCCAACTGAATCTCAGAAAGGTGTCATGTGGCAAATCCCCATACTGAAGTCTATACCTGTAGTAATAGGAGCGGTGGGGCTGCTTCCCCGGCACCCGGCCGCCCCCACGGCTAGCTTTACCCGAAATAATTACACGGAAACGGTATTCTTTTAAACACCGCTTGGCCCATTATATCCAGCCTTTTCTCGGCTAACTCTCGCACCTGGACTAGCCCATTTCTAATAATCTGGGTAGCCCACAAGCTGGCTTACCAGGAATGATCTTAACCTGCGTCTGCCTGGAGTGGGAGAATCATGGCAACTCCTTGACTCAGCTTCTTTCTCCCAGCATTCTGTTCTGTTTACTCCACCCACCTAAGGGTTGGCCTATCAAGGGGCCTAGGCAGTTTCTTTATTAATAAGAAATCACTCCCACATCATATACCCCTATTTTTAGTTGACATTCAAACCACCAGAAGGGGTTCCTCCAAAAGGTAGAGGTTTTTGTGATTCTGACTATTCTCAAGAGCCCAGTCTTTGGATATCACATTTGTTACTTTGCAACCACCACTTTAACTTCTATTCTATGTGATAGTAAAGTACCAAAATATACTGTTTTCCCGCTAGTTCCTTCTGAAATGTCTGGAATGCTGTTATGTCAACACATTCATTTTTTGGCATAATTATATAATTCTACAAAGAGCTAGCTATTATAAATTAAATTGTATAGTCAAAAATAACAAAAACATTAAACATGCTCATTGATTTTTTTGATTCCTTCATTTTCTCACTTAAATGCTTTGGCTTCTGACTTCTTTCACTCCTGATTTTCTTTTTACTCCTGTTCTATTCAGGCTCACCCTTTTTGAATGTAGGAAATCCCAGTGCTATCTTTGGGAGAAACCTTGATAGTTGTGGAAACAGTTTTAATTTTCTGAGGCTTATCTACATTAATTTCAGTCTTCCTAGGCTTGATTGAAAGTTTTCCATGTTCATTCTACACTCTTGATCTTCTTCTTAAGAGCCTTCAGAACTGCCTGTTTTTTTTACTGCTTTAAATTAATTTTGCAAAAAAAATTAATTTTGCACTCTGATTATTTCCCTAAAACTTCTCTATTAATGTCCTAGCAGTCACTTTTTTTAATCAAGACTGATTTCCTAATCTCAGTTTCATCTCTGTATCAGTTAGAGTGCAATCAAAAAAAGTACATGGTAAGTACAACAGAAAATTTTAATATAAAGAATTATTATTGATAACTTTAATCAAGATAACTTTTAAAGGTCACATAGAATGTGAAAAGTATTTTACATTGTCCAATTAGATGATTCAGTTGGTAAAGGAGTTCCTGTACAAGCCTGACTGCCTGAGTTCAATTCGTGCTTCCCAGTCATTCCGTTTATTATATGCGGGACTGATACAGATGTATTGTGACAGGACTTTTCCTAGGAAGATGTAACACACAAATCTACTCACCCCAAACAGGGAACCCATGGCAGATCAAAGTATGGCCAGCAACAAAGTCTAAATAATTGGAGAGCCAATTCATTTTATTGGTGCTACTTAATGGAATGTGGCTGAGGGGTTTCTTATAGAAACAGAAATGTCTCAACTCAAGAGGAGTTGCATCACCAAGGCCCACCCAGCTCATGAAAGCCGGGAATCTGCAGCACAGTATGGTGCACAGCCTGCAGGCAGCTCAACAGGTTGGAGCATGTCCCTACCAGGTGTCTCAGTTGATCTAAATCTCTTCCTGGCAGCCCAGCTGTCTTACTTCTTCTTACTTCTTAGATGGTCTAATCTCAGTCTTCCATGCAGCTTGTCTCATCAGCGTCTGCTTTGCAGCTTATTTCCTTCTGAGTCTTCTTTTAAGCTTTATGTGTCTGGGGAGAACACTAGGCAGTATTTTTTACTTATTCCAGGAGGAAAGGTCTAAAGAATCTGCTCAGTTTCAGGGACTTCCTGAGTTGTTTACATTTCTGCTTAAGGAACTTCCCTTTAAGATAGAATGTCTCAATCTCAGAGTAAACTGTTATACAACAATTAGTAAGTTTTGAAGATGTTTGAAACTCCAATTTATGTTACATCATGGCAAAAGTTGGGACCACATACCAGATAAAAGTAGAAGGAAGGAATTTACTCCACAAAGTTATTCTCTGACGTACACTCACGGCATGTTTTATATCAGTACCCAATTCACACAGTGACGATTACAAGTATTAAAAAATTTAAAAAATACACAAAATTTACAAGTTTGGAATAGAATGAAGTGGTCCTGCTGGAAGACTATGGAAGTGGACTGTTGACTGGAAATAGTTTCAGTAATGTTGAACTTCTCAGGATTGCAAAACCAATATATTCAGTATCTACTCAATAATTACAGATTTTTCCATGAAAAGCTGTCATTGTCAACTGAGGAAGAGTTTGCTTCTTCGGACTTCCATACAAAGTATCATTACAGAGGCACAAGAGAGAAACAAACACATCTTTAAATCAGTCAGGTTGCCAAGTCTGTATGGCTTCCCTCCTGTCCTTTTCCTGAGTTTAAAACTGAGAAACAGACTAAGAAAAAGTACCTACATTATGTCTTGTTCTTTGCATGGTTTTTGAAGGTTTAGTCCATGGTTGATTGGCCCCTTATGTTTGGAAAGGCATCATGGTGTGGGAGACGGTAAGAGGTGGCATCCTTACTTCATGGTGGAAAAGAAGCACAAAGAAAGACTTAGAACTAATATTAATCTAATATTAATATTAATTCATTAGGGTTAAAGAATGAGGGGGAAACCAGTAGGATTTTTCAGTTAATAGAGTAAACATTCATTGGAAAGTGTCAACATCTATTTGTGATTTAAAAATCCCTCATTAAAGTAATCAATAGGGAAAAGTCCTTTATATTAGCAGAGAACATGTATGAAGGAGTCACTGCAAAAGCTGTGCTAGATACAGGTTGTGATGTTGTCAAATACACGATGTCTTTTCTCTACTTTCTGTAATCAGGAAACTTAGACTGAATTTAAGATTTTCCTAAGAAATTATTTTCTGAAGATGGTTTGTACATGTTGTCTTGGTATTTCAGCATCTTTCTTAAGTCACTTCCCCCATCAGCTAGTGATGGAGGCCTCAGAGGGCTGAAACAAGCCGGCCTTTTCAGAAGTCAAACCTTCTGCAGGGTTTATCCTCTCATCGCTTTAACTATGAAGTCCTCCATCCCTTTTAAGGTCTCCTTGCAGCTCCAGACAGTCTGGAAGTTCAGAATTATTATTTTCTGAGGTCTCCAAGCAATCCAATGTCTAGGAGATATTGTACTCTCCGACGTATAAAGAAGGAAAATTTAATAAGGAAACGGTTTCATCAAGTTTTAACTTGCTTTAGAAGCTCCTCTTTATTTATTCCCGTTTGACTGTTCCTGTAAACAGATCCACTACCTTCCCGCTTATGTCAAATTTAGCATCCTTGACTCTTCTCACAGTTCCTTACATTTGTACTGTGTAATATTATAAGAGTTGAGGTTTCCCACTGTATATCTTCAATGTGACTAGTTGGATATTAGTCTGGCTATGGGTGTGTTTCTTCTTCATCGTATCTCTGCTGATTTTGTAGGGAGCTATATGGTATGCTGGCTATTTTTACTATCAACTTGACACAATGGAAAGTCAGCTAGAAAGAGGGTTCCTCAGCTGAAAAAAATTATCTAGAGCATATTGGCCAGTAGTCATTTCTGTCAAGTATTGTCTGTGTTGGTAATTGATTTGATAGGGTCCAGTCCATTGTTGGTGGTACCGTCTAGGTGGGCCTGGACTATAAAAGAAAGCCTGCTGAGGGATCCTGTAAAAAAGCCAGTGAGCATGTTTCTGGTGTGGGAGAATTGTCTGTATTCTGTCAATCATGTTATAAATAAATGCTGATTGGCCAGGCAGGAAATATAGGCTGGAAAACCAGACAGGAAGTAGAAATGATGTAATGAGAACAGGAGAATTCTGGGAAGGAGGAACGTGATTCCTCCCACTCCTGCCCAGACCACCGAAGCAGCAGGATATGATCTGCCCCACTGAAAACAGGTACTGAGCCACATGGCTAACACAGATCAGAAAAATGGGTTAATCAAAATGTGAGAGTTAGCCAGTGAGAGGCTAGAGCAAATGAGCCAATCAGCTTATAATTTATGGAGACCTATGTGTGATTTTTCTCTGGGACTAAACAGCTGGGGGGCCCAGTGGGGCAGAAACCCCAACAACAAACAAACAAGCCAGGCCCTCCATGTTACATTCTTCCTCCAGGGTTTCTGCTTCAGTTATGTCTTGAGTTTTTGCTTTGGCTTTCCTCAATGATGTGCTATGATACAGAAAGATAAGATAAATAATCCCTTCCTTCCCTCAAGTTGCTTTTGGTCATGGTATTTTTTACAGCAATGGAAAACCAATTAAAATATATAGTATATGCACGATTGTATGAGAGAGAGAGAGAGAGAGAGAGAGAGAGAGAGAGAGAGAGAAAGAAAGAGAGAGAGAAATGTATCTGTGTGTGTGTGTGTGTGTGTGTGTGTGTGTGTGTGTGTGTGTGTGTGTCTTCATGCCTGTTGAGGTGAAAGACCAGTGAAACATATTCTACTCAACCACTCTCCCCCTTTTTTGATGCAGGGTCTGTCACAGAACATGAAGCTTACTCACTGACCAGCTTAGTTGGCCAGAAAACCCCATGTTTCTGTCTCTGTCTCCCCAGCATTAGGTTGCCACTGTCCCTGGATTTTTATGTAGGTATAAGGGATCAGTACAGCTCCTCCTGCTTGCATGGAAAGCTCTTTACCAACTGAGATATGACATAGCTTGGCTAATATTTTTCTTTTGTTGTTGTTTTCAAGCAGAGAAAGCATAGTCTAAGCAGTTGCAATGGCTACGTCTAGTTAACGAAAATCCATGAGACCACGTTGTTTACCTGGGCTTTTATTTCATGTACTTTTTAAATAGACATGGGTAGAATAAACATCTCCAGGATTTTACCAGACTCTTTAAAGAGCCTAATATCTACTAGCATTTATTTTTTTTCATTCCTGTTTCCTAATACGCCAGATGAGTTGTATCAGGGTTGCCATATAATATTGCTCTGATAACTAAAGGAGATCACATATATGGAACATGCGGAGTGGTACTTGCTCTTCTCTCTGCCCTGCTTTCTCTTTTTATCACTTGTTGGCATAACCAAGCAGGGTGTGAGACTCATTAAATATGTTCATTTTGGCTTACCTTTCTCCCTGGCATGAGGTCTTCATATGTAAACAACACAATGCTCTTGAAGAAAACGTGTGGGAAGTGATCAGTTAGAGGAACAACAGTGTCTCTTCCCTGCTGCGGACATGAGCCTGTGTCTATCTTTAGCTGGGCCGTATGCTGAGATTCTCACAGACTCTCAACAGTCCGCTCAAAGTCCCAGATGCTCAAGGAACATTCAGGCAATGGGTTGCTATCCTTTCTTGGGTGGTGGTGAAATAAATATGTTTTGGTGAAAGAAGACTGGGAGAGAGTCAGCAAGATAGCTTTACCACTGGGTCTTTGATGCTTTGATGTTCACTCTGAGAGTCTTTTCCTCTCTAGTGAAACCACAATGCTATTCCATGAATTTGCAGGAAGAATTTTGAGCACTCAATATGACCTTTCTTTTTTTTTTTCTTCCTTTCTTTTTTTTGCATGTACTTTGAAAACAGCACAGTTTCAAAATCTAATGATGATGAAAGGTAAGCCCTGGTGACTTACTGTAATATGTGACAGAGGTATTTCATAATAGTTTACTGTAACTGTGATAAACACCATGATGAAAAGCAATGAAGGGAAGGAAAACATAAAGGAGTGACAAGAGTCAGATTATCAACAGTGAAGAACTGTGTAAGTTTCAATGGTGGGAAAGGTGGAGAAAATTATTGAAACTCTGGGCTGAAATCTCATAGACAAACAGTGAAAAAGGTCTACCTGCACCATTATCATGGGGCTAGATGTCCTTATTTCAGAATTCTGTGCATGTTCTAGCCTTGGTATGCTCAAATATGTAAAAATTTATCTAAATCCCTTGCCTTCAAATACAGGAAACTCTACCTCAGGTTTCTTGTCCACCTATTTTAACTATATACACTTGAACTTAGGAACATGGAAGTGTGAAGGGAAAGTTTGCTTACTCACAGGGAAAAGACATGTTCCAATATGGGCAAGTGATAAAGGGACTTTTTATGTGAAATTTTCTATTGAGGATCCAGAGTTCCAAAGCTTAATCTCTTGGTTCAAATTCAACATAGCAATATACATTCCCAGCTACAGTCCTGCCTGAGCCTCAAATTGGGCCTTGTAATTTTGTAAAGTAGTAAAATGTGCACATGTGTTGTGTGCATGTATGTGAAAGCTGGCACAAGGAGGAGAGAGGAGTAAGAAGACCAATGGAGGGGAGAGAGGTAATTTCCTGTCTTCAGACATGTATCTACTGGTGAGCCCACTATGGGATGCTGTGGGAAGGGATGATGGGCAGGGATAATAAAGAGGTGAGATGGGCCAGGGGAGGGAAATAATGCTTTGTGGAAGTTGTACAATAGTCTTAGAATAACTTTGAACTAATGAAAAAGCATAAAGGAATATCAATATTATTTTAGATAGGCTCTTGACATTTAATGGGTTTCTTAATTACTCTGCTAGAATAATGCACTATGTGCTTTACTAATTGGGTGGTTGGTAGTAATTACATGATTTTTGTTTATTTAAAGACTTACAAATAGCCCTATTATTCTGTTATGTGATTAAATAATGCCAAGTTTATGGTTCCTTGTATTGCTTCCATTTTTCTCTGGCTCCTTTCCATCCCTTTTCTGTTAGCTATTTTCATAAACCGAGAGGGATAAGAATTAGTGTTCTGAGATACTGCACCCAAAACTTGATCATAACACAACTGAGCAAGCAATAGGAAAGGCCAAGTGATTTAGGGCTTCCAATCTGAGTGTCTGAGTACTCCAAGTTAGTCCTTTAAATTGTACAGCCTCTCCTTTACTATGTCATAAAGCCTGGCAGGAATGAAACCAGATAAAATATAAGACTAGGGCATTCTGTAGTTAGAGATGGGGGCCACCACAAAAGAAATGCCTTCTTAGATAGAGGCAGAATGGCAGGAAATACCACTGGATGTTCTATATAATCGCAGTATGGATCTGACAACTGAATAAAGTCACTGACCAGACCAGTTTCTGTCTTAGCTCCACCTTTACTGGGAATGACATCTTTCAAGGTTTGCCCTGCCATTCCGAGATTGCAAACCTCTCCAGTTTCTCCCTCTTGTTTCTGTATCAATTCCCTGCATCTGATTTCCCTTAATGAGATCATTTATTTTGAAGTGAAATCTTAATTATTCTCTTTCATTTTTGGGGCAAGATATGGTTGTCTATTCTCCCCCACAACCGAATTCAAAATACCCTAAAGGGTATGAAACATTTTATAGTTTGCTATAATGATCTCTTGCTATGGTGATGAGGCCCAGTCTGCTTTAGTTTACCTGGTGGTATATAGAACAGTCTGCTTGTTGTGCTTATGTTTGAGTCATTTCATTTTATAGAGCAATTGTTTATGATCTGTCACTTCACTTTAAGTATCGACATCAAAATAGAATGGATAGGCAACATTTTATTAAAGATAACCAATGGGCAGTAGCAAGCATACCAAAAGGTACAAACCAACCAATAATGTATACTAATAAAGACTTAAAATAATGGATATATCAAATAGTATCAGGAATGACAGATATGTGAGCTTATCAATCACATAAGATCTCTTCTGTCATGTGTGGCACTTTCACTGTGATTTGGAGTAGATCTCCACCATTTGCAGAGAATGTGGGTTCATTTTAGAATGTATCACATATAAAATGGTATCTCAGGATATGTTCATATAAGTAGATTATTTGATTTTTTATCCTCTTTGTCCTTATAAAATTTATTAAATTTTTTCTATTAACCAAAACACTTGCAAGGTATTTGTTAAATAGAGGTGGAATTTATAAAATTTTGGGCTTCATGAATGATTTTCATTTAAATTTTTTCATTTGAACTATACAGATAGTGGGGGTTGGTGGTTGCTTTTTGTTTATATATTGGCCTTTGATGTTATCCTGTGGCTTCAAACATCAATTTTTTTTCAGGTTGTGGTTTGTGTCTTGACTTGATAGTGCTCATGTCTTGGGCCAGGTCAGGAACATGTGATCAGATGGCAGATTGTGATATTATGATATAACCGGACAATGAACGGGTCATGGTCATATGCACATTCCATGTTGACAGCAAGATGATGGCCAGAGTGAAGAGTATGTTGATGTGTTTCTCCTCTCTCTGAAAGACTAGCTCAGAACTTTCTCACATGTTAATACAATAATCAAGAAAGGGCATGGTGTTACAATGCTAAGGTAACTTGAGTTACTTTCTATCATCTATCTATCTATCTATCTATCTATCTATCTATCTATCTATCTATCTATCTATCTATCTATCTATCTCTATCTCTCTCGTGTGTATGTGTATGTGTGTGTGTGTGTGTGTTTAAGTGTAATGTGTACATGTATAAGGAGGTCAGTGTCATTCCTTGGGTGTCATCTATCTTGTATTTTGAATAAGAGCTTCTCAGCTAGCCTAGAGGCTAGGCTGATTGGTCAGCAGGCACCACAGATTTGCCTACCCCTGTTTCCCCAATGCTGGATTATAAGCATGTGATACCACACCCAGACTTTCATTTGAATGCGCTCTAGGGGTCAACTTCTAATGATTACAGGGCAAACATTTAGTTTGCTGATAGATAAGCCATCTGTCTGCTTACTGGGACAACTGTTTGATTCTGAGCTTGTATCTATTTCTGTCCCATTAGGGAGTACATGCCTCAAGGAGAAACCCATTTTGGAGTATAAAACTAAACTCCTCCCTATGAAGGAAGTATAAGGTCACACTGTGAAGAGTCTTGCAGACTGGTGGCATTCATGTCCACTTTTGTAACTTATCATAAGCAGATGAAAATAGAATATTCCTTGAGTAGTTGGGCCAAATGGCATGGAATATGTTACCCTGTGTACTCTTTGGTTATTCATGCAACTCTTCTATCTGTGTGTGTGGAGTATGGGAAATAAAGAGAGAATGAAACAACAAATATATAAAAAATAAACAGATAAGCAAACATTGATAAAACTACCTCTGACCTCTGTTCTCTAGAAAATACATGACACATGCATCCATCCATAAAGATGAAAAATACTAAGCTGAATGTAGAAGTATGTGCTTGTAATCCTAGCACTTCTGAGAGAAAAGTGGGATGATCATAGGTTCGAGGTCATGTTCATGTACAGGGATTTCAAGCCTTGCTATACTGTAGGGGAACATGAGACCCTGTTTAAGAAAGCACAGGCAAGCAAAATAAGTATTTATGTTTCTCTGTTTTTAAACATACATTTTTGGTCCAGATTTTGACTTTTCATATCTATTTCTCTGTAATTTTTAAAGTAATGAAAGTATTGAAATACGAGGTTATAACACAAGTGTTTCATTCAAAAGAAAGCAAAAACATCCTCACATGGAAGTGGGATGAACAGAAACTCTCAGCAGTTTTCTAATCAGTGTCAATCACACTCAGGGGCAAACATTTACCAGGGCAGAAGGGAGGGTCAGAAGATTCTTTCTCCCTGCTCTGAACAATTACATTGTGTTCCATGTAATCAGAAAGGACCTGGATTCTGTGCATAGGCGGAGCACGAGGGTTTTGTCATTAAATGTCTTTTTAATCAGCCGCATTGGACCATAAATTACAAACACGGTATTCTCTATTTAAGAGAACATTTCAGGGTGACTTACAGAGTCATGAAACCATTACCTATTCAAGACTGAGGGTGCTTCTGCCTCCTTAATTGTTCCTTTTGTGTCTTTTCCAAAGTCTCAAGAGATAACATCTGATTTGTTGTGCTTCCCATACATGTAGATTAATTCTGATGTCTTCATCCTTTTACTCAACCCAGGAGAGATTAGAGATTGGTCCTTGCACTGGCTGAAAGTCAGTCTTTCCTTGCTTTCTCATGCTGAGTCATTTCCCCCTAAATGTATGTAGCACAGATTACATAGTCATCCATTAAATTAATTTAGTTTTGCTCTAATTCTTGTCTGTCATCCCTGGTGTGTGCATTTATGCATCATTTCTTGATTGAACAGATGACTTCAGTTTTCTTGGGGAGATATGTTAATTATCCTGTGCTTTTGCTTGCATTTGTTTGATGATTAACTGTGGAGAGAGTCTTAATAAGTTTCTTGGATCCATCTACTTTGATCAAGAATAATTTTTACTCTTTTTAAGTTTTGAATTGAGTGTCCTGTCATTGAGTCGTACATTAAAAAATACTAATCTTTATTCTATGTTTACATATCCACGAATGTTTCAAATACCCACATATGTAAAGCACTTGTCATGAATTTTGCATTTTCTTTCCTCAGTCCTTTTCTTCTTTCCCTCCTTTGTTCCCAGCCTCCCTTCCTTCCTTTTTTTGACCCTTCTGTCACTTCCTTGGTTGAGACAATGTCTCCGTGTGTGTGCACCCCAGCCTGGGACTGAACTTACACTTGGGTTTCTCCTTCATTCTCATCATTGTTTATCAATTTCACCCCAAGATTAGACAGTTTTCTTTATAATAACTAACTTATTCCTATAATTTGTATAGCTTGTGTGTCCAGAAATTTTTACTTTCTCCAAATTATGACTAGATTTCCCGTTTCTCACTTCTGAAAATTAAAGTGAAAGCTGTGTAGAGTAGAACATTTCTTTTCTAATACAAAAATTTTAAATAATAATTGATGACTATGCACTATTAGTAGTGTCCCATTAATTTTAATACAATTCATTAGTCCAAATAGATTCTCTTTACTTAGTTTTCTTTGAAACATGAGTTGTCTAATAGTAAGTTGTGTTATTTTAAGAAACATGTTACTTAGTGTTGCTTCAAAGTTTCATCCTTTTATCAATAAACAACATATTTGATGTATTTCCATTTTTTAAATATTTATAGAGAATAGTATACGTTTGTTTTGCTTTGAAGTTTGACGATCATTAACTACAGGCATTTCCAAGCTCTATGAAAAGCATATCATACACCTGTGATTGTCTGTCTTCCCAGTTTGTGTGTCCTTACCTTTGTGAAATTTTCTACACAATGTTTCTTAATATACTTTTCCCGAAGTCCAATATATATATATTCATTCTGCAACTTTAAGGACTTCAACTATCTCATTTCTTGGTACTGTTTACCCTTAATAGTGTTTACTTTTAGACTATCAATAATGTTACTCTGCAATTGCCTATCATGTAGCCAACCTGTTGTTTTGCTTTTATGTCCCGCTTGGCAGTATATCTTCTATGACAGACTATCTTTTAATTGCTATGTTTAAAATATCTCATGACATTGATACTATTTGATTTATAATGACAATCAAGCTTTTTCTTCCTGTTTGTCTCATTTTTCTTTTTCCTGATAAAATAACTTGTCATTTTAAAGATTATATTAAATCTTCATTGCTGACTTTTTATTGCAGCATTTTATGTCTTTTTTTCTGGTTTCTATAAGTTTAAGCAAATTTCCCTTTAGTTTGAATTTTCTTTCAAATGATATTGTGCATGTTTTCTGCTAATGAACTTTAAAAGCTGACTCTGATTTTTGAGCTATTGTCTGAAGTTTTAGATGGTACCTATGCTGTGATGTGTACATCGGAGAGTTGCTATTACTGTCTTTTTTAAATTTTTTATTGATATTTATTGAGCTCTACAATTTTCTCTGCTCCCCTCCCTGTCTTTCCACTCTCCGCTTCAACCCTCCCCCAAGGTTCCCAATTTACTTAGGAGATCTTGTCTTTTTATACTTTCTACTTCCCATGTAGATTAGATCTATGTAAGTCTCTCTTAGTGTCCACATTGTTCTCTAAATTCTCTGGGATTGTGGTTTGCAGGCTGGCTTTCTTTGCTTTGTGTTTAAAAAGCACCTATGAGTGAGTACATGTGATAATTGTCTTTCTATGTCTGGATTACCTCACTCAAAATAATGTTTTCTAGCTCCATCCATTTTCCTGAAAAATTCAAGCTGTCATTTTTTTCTGCTGTGTAGTACTCCATTGTGTAGAGGTACCACATTTTCCTTATCCATTCTTCAATCAAGTGCATTTAGGTTGTTTACAGATTCTGGCTATGACAAACAAAGCTGCTATGAACATAGTTGAGCACATGACCTTGTGGCACAATAGAGCATCCTTTGGATATATACTCAAAAGTGGTATTATTGGGTCTTGAGGAAGGTGGTTTCCTAATTTTCTGAGAAACCGCCACACTGACATCCAAAGGAGTTCTACCAGCTTGCATTTCCACCAGCAGTGCAGAAGTGTTCCCTTTCCCCTACAACTTCTCCAGCATAAGTTGTCATCAGTGTTTTTGATCTTGGCCATTCTTACAGGTATAAGATGGTATCTCAGAGTTTTTTTTTTTTGATTTGCATTTCTCTGATGACTAAGGATGTTGAACATATCCAAGATTAACTCAAAAAAAAAAAAAAAAACAGTAGCCCTCCTGTACACAGATGATAAAAGGGCTGGGGAAGAAATCAGAGAATCAACACCCTTAACAATAGCCACAAATAGCATAAAATATCTCGAATTAACTCTAACCAAACAAGTGAAAGACTTGTATGACAATAACTTTAAATCTTTGAAGAAGAAATTGAAGACACCAGAAAGTGGAAAGACCTCCCATGCTTTTGGGTAGGCAGAATTAATATAGGAAAAATGGCAATTTTACTAAAAGCAATCTAGAGATTCAACGCAATGCCCACCAAAATTCCAGCAAAATTCTTCAGAGAACTCGAAAGAATGGTACTCAACTTCATTTGGACAAGCAAAAAAACCCAGGATAGCCAAAATAATCCTGTGCAATAAAAGAACTTCTGGAGGCATCACAATCCCTGACTTCAAACTCTACTACAGAGCTACAGTACTGAAAACAGTCTGGTACTGGCATATTACTGTCTTTTAAATGTCAATAATCTAGCAGAAAATTTAAGCTTAGAGGTACATATTTGTATGTTTGTGTTTTGAAGCAGGTTCATAATTCCAGTACAGGCTTACAGCCAACTATGGCAAGTTTCTTGCCTAACCTTCCAAGTACTACTTCTTTTAGGAGAAATATGTTTTACAGTGAACACACATTTATTGTGTCTCCTGATTTCCTGGTCTGATAGCATTTTCCTTTGATTGGAGATAATTTATTGTAAAATTTTCCTTGGGGAATAGGATCTTTTTCAGAATATCTCCTTAGTTCCCCTTCATTTTGGAGCAACATCTTGACTTATGCTCTGTTAGTAGTGTCCTATTAATTTTGATACCATTTCATTAATCCCTCAAAATAGATTCTCATTCTTTCATTAGTTTTCTCTGAGAAAACTGTGTCAATATAAATCAAATAATATCCAATGCCATGATATATTCTAAACATAGCAATTAAAAGATAGTCTGCCATAGAATATCTACTGCCAAGCAGAATACAGAAGCAAAATATAACAGGCTGGCTACCTGAAAGGCAATTTCAGAGTCGCATTGTGTGTGGTCTAAAAGTAAACACTATTAAGAATTGAGATTGCTGAACTGCTAGCAGTACAAAATAAAGTAGACATTGGAAAAAGTAATATTCAGAGACATTATGTAGAAAATTTCCCAAAGGTCAGGGGACACAAACTGGAAAGACAGATAATTACAGGTTTATGTGTTTGTCATAGAGCTTGGAAATGCCTATAGTTAATAGCTGTCAAACTTAAGAGTAAAACAAACATATACTATTTTCTATAAATATTGAAATATATGACATATCTTGTTTATTGATAAAAAGATGAAACTTAGAAGCAGCAGTAAGCATGTGACATGGCATGAAATGCCACATCCTTCCTTAAATGACACAACTTTCCATCAGCATCCATTGCTTTCCTGTTTTTTATCAGCCCCTTTGTTTCTCTGTACACTAGTAAGTTTCAGAGTTTTGTTTTTGTATATAGTTTTCAGTAATTAAATATGATTTATGTCTGTATACTTCTTTTGTTCAGCTCATTGGGTTTCTTGGATATACACTCTTAAAATTCTTACCAAATATTGATGTTCTTTGACTATTGTTGTAAGTACCTTTCTGTCCTCTCCTTCTCTTTAGGTATCTCTGTACATTTCCCTGATGGTCTTCATAATGCTTCCTTTACCAGTTATAGATGGTTCATTGATCTTTTTGTTTTTTAAATATTTGATGCTGCTAATTCTCTTCTTCAATGCCTAAAACTTTGGGTCCTACCTTTTTACTTTATCAAGCTTCATTGAGATGGTTTCATTATATCCATGCTTTTGTTTTAGCTTTATGTCAGTCACCAGGATGGTGGTTTATACGATGTTAGCAAATCATCTAGCATCTTCTTTACGGATAGAGTTTTAAAATATTATGAGCATTTCTTTGAAAACGCATGTAGCTCCCTCTTGTGCATGAACCATTCTCTTGCTTTCTCCACATACAGAAAGCCTGCTGCGTAACAAGGGAAGAATTCTTGTTCTTTTGATATTCATTCAATTGATTTTTGGTGACTTAAGATCTTAGAATTAAAGAGAAATCACTGTGTATTCCAGATTTACCTCGAATAGCATGAATGCACTGTCTCAGTTTCCTAAGGCCTGGGAGTACATTCACCATCTTATTTATCTTTTGTTTTGGTTCCAAGTAGTCAAATAACTATGTTGACTTTAAGTTAGTGATGTTAATTAGAATTATTCTAAATATAATTATTAAACATAATTTGTAGAATTATTTATTGACTCTGCTGGTCTTTGTTTTTTTTAATTTTAATTTTATTATTAATTGTGTGTATATACATGCTTGTATGTGGGTATGTACACATGAATGGAGGGCTTATGGAGTACAGAAGAGGGCATTATGTCCCTTAGAACTGGAATTATGAATGGTTCTGAACCACCAGAGGTGGGTTCTGGGACCTAAAATGAGGTCTCCTGGAAAAGAAAGTGCCCCACACTGTTGTCTTTTCAACCTGTAACTATTTTCTTGTATTTCTACTTAAACTAAATCATTTGATAGTAACAATACCTTGTGGAAAAAAAACAATATTCCTCTCTGGACTACATAATATCACTTTTTATGTTTTAGAGCCTAGAAATTGGAGGTCTTGGGACTTATAAAATGCTTATTATTTTAATATTGAATGTCTTGTGCACTATTCTGCTTTCAAAGTTACTTCATTATTGCATTAAGTTTGTTAGTGGAATGTAAAGCGATAGGAAGAAAAAAGCTAACCATTTATTGCTTGTTGAGATTGTTGTTAGAAATGATTGAGATGCCAGTAAAATTTCTCAAGTGTAGCACATGGCATATGGTAAACACGCATTAAGTACTTTTATGATTATTTTGCAAATTAGGTGTTAATTAATATAAAAGTTACAAATACACAGAAGGAATTTTTGTTGATCACAGCACCTAACTTGACATTAAGTGGATTATTTTGCCCTTTTAAAACATAGAGTCTGTACTGAAACATAGACAAATCAGGAATGCCTAGCTCAATTATTCATCAGGGACTGAATGGAGCAAAGAAACAGAATTTTCCATCCCACAGGCTCTCCAGTAGTGCAGCATATGACAGGTGGAATTGCTTCTTTCCCTCTTTTCACGCCACAGAGACAATACACTCTGGTACAATGATTCAAACACATTAAATATTGTCCTAAATTTGGCTGATGAGGGATGATGGTCCTGATGGAGGAATGATGGTAAAAGAAGCAAATGGGATTCTGGGAAGTTGCTGTTTGATTAGCATCATTATGAGCCAGCTTCAGGCCCAGAGCATGGCAGGTGTTTAATTACTCTTTCTTCTCACACAGAATCATGGCTGGAGATCTTCTGAGACCTGTTCCTACCCTACTCCCTGACAGGAGATCACAGGTACTGATCTTTTGAAGTTGCCAAGTAGATATCCTCCTGGATGGTGCCTTACCATTCTTTCTGTATCCCTTACACAGGCAGCAGCTCACCTTTCTTATGCAGAGGTCTTCATGAGCAGAATAGTCTTCAGTTGTCCATTTCCCCTGGATCCCCTCCTGTGGGGGTTTCAAACTAAGGTTTCCTGAGACAATGCAGAGACACCAGGCTACTTTGAAATTTGAGAACGCTCTGTGCTTTCATTGTGTATGCAGTTTGATGCATTTCATGTCTAGAAATCATGATGATCCATAGGTAGGGCAGTACACTTAGAAATGCAGCCACGTGAGCCTGAGGTCTGGTTCTGGATCCAAAGGTCCCTAAACTGTTAAGAGTGAGATGCTATTGTCTACACAGTGACTAGAAACCCATGGTGTTGAATCTAAAGAAGCAGAGGCTGTTAGAGTTCACAGGAAGTGATGAGAGAAGGGTCAGGGAATAACACAGAGTCTTCTCCCTAGAAATTGGCAGATGAGACAAAAAAAAAAATGAAAGTGAAATTCAGAGACCTCAAAAGTTCCAAGAAAGTGGCGTGACTAGATAGGACTAGAAAATGTTTGTCCCTTGGCCAGCAGTCTTTATTGAATAGGGAGAAAATTCAGCATGGTGGTTTGAAGTTGAAGTCTGTGACAATTTTCAAGATATTCATTTTATCTCTTGCATAAAGGCAGGGTTTCAAAATAAATGGATTTTCAGAAATAGAATTTTATTGACGAGATGGTGTCTCAGCTCTGTCTTCAGAGAAATTTCACAGAGCTCATCAAGGTGTGATTTAAAATAAACTGCATTCACACTGAGAGCCTTCTTGAGAATATAACCACCGTGTGTTTCTCGGCTCCATTAAATCAAAAAGAGGAGGCATGGGAGAGCTTCTGGTTATGGTGTATTTTCATAGCTAATTCTATTTTAGGCTGAGCCACAAGTGCCAGGAATCAGATTCCCGATGTAGTGATTGCCACATGTCAATTTATATACAGGTGAAAACTTGAAGCGTTCTAGGAAGAAAGGGCACTAAGGATTTTTCGGCTAGATGGGTTTTGATCAAGATAAACACTGATGTTGTTCATCCTAGTAGAATCAATTGTAAAAGAAAAACAAACAAACAAAAAAAACCAGCAAAGGTACTCTGGCAAATTGAGTTACTGGGAGTGAAATCATGACTAAGTAGTACTTAACCAAGTTTTCTAAACATATACACAAATAAAGATGAGCCGTTGCAATTGTTTAAGGATGTACAGGAAGAATAGCTTTGGAATAAGAATGCAATCTAAACTCCTGATCCTTTTGCTCCCAACTATACCGATGTCCTACAGCCTCCTTTCTCATCCCTATGTCTCTCTTATCTCTATAATGAAAATGTTAATCATGTAGATTCCTGGAATTCCATCTATGGTGGTTTGAATAGATATGGCTCCCATAGACTCACATCTTGAGGGCTTGGCTGTAGGGAGTGGTGCTATTCGGAGGTGTGGCCTTATTGTAATATTCATGGCCTTGCTGGAGGAAGTGTCTGTGGGGGCAGACTTTGAGGTCTTAAATGCTTAAGCTATGCCCAGTGTGGCACAGTCTCCTACTACTTACTGCAGATGAAGCTGTAGAATTCTCCGTTTCTTCTCCAGCATCATATCTGCTTCTAGATGTGTATGTTAAATGTAAACTAGAGATCTGTGTACAGAGGGCTTTCTTGCAATGTTATCCATAGAGAACAAAGGTAGAAAATATTTTTTCAATGAACAGTTGGTCATATAATTTACATCACATGAATACCATGGGATAGAGCTAATAGAATAAAGTTGGGTTTTACCTGTCTACTGCAAAGAATTGTTAACAGCTTAGAAATAAAATCTGTACAGATATTTTAATTTTTGTGTCACCATCCAAACATTACTTTCTGTTTATAAGATATATGCCAATACATCACACATGAAATGAGGTAAGGAAGATAATGGTTTGTTTTACTTAAAACAGTGGTAAATACATATGGCAGGGGGAGGCAGGATACCAACAGAGTAAGTAAACATGAACTGAGAAATAGTATATGGGTTCTTTACATTATTTCCTTGATTTTTGAGATAATATTATAACTGCATCATTTTCCCTTCCATTTTCTCACTCTACATTATCTCATATGTCCCCTTCTTACTCTTTCTCAGTCTCTTTTCCCTTTAAGTGTTCTTACATACACACATGTATAAGTATAAATGGGTATAAAGATATATATTCCTAAATATAACATGGTCAATTTGTCTAATGTTACATGCACACATGTATAAGTATAAACATATATATGCCTAAATATAACATGGTCAATCTGTGTAGTGTTATTTGTATATATGTTTTCATGACTGCTCATTTGGTAATTGGTGTGCTCTACCCTGGGAAAGACTATTTCTCTTACTCTCAGCTTTCTTTAGTAGCCTGTAGTTCTTTGTGTTAGGTTGATGCCTCCTGGGGTTCCACTTAGCATGTCTATTGTTGTTCTTGTTCAGGTCATGCTTAGGCAGTCATGATGATGAGACTTCATAGGTGTAGATTCTAACATGTCTTGGAAACATATTTATTAGGTATATGCACAAACACACATGCACATGCGTGCACACACACACACACACACACACACACACACACACACACTTTTTTTTAGAGTTTGAGGAAGAAATGTATGCCTGCCTTGACTTATTTTAAACTGACGCCTAGCATTTGGATAAAATGTATAAATAATAAAGTTGGATTCAACCCAACAATATATTTACTTATTGGCTTGAACCTTTGCTCATTTCATCGGATACACTCTCTCAGCTCTATTCTTGTGAACAGTAATGAGATCTCACACTGGGTATCTGGCAAGTCGCTCAGCACTGAAGGGTTTATGGGCTCAAGCAGAGCACTATCAGCATTCGTACTGGGCTGGGTCCTTGATGAATCTGCCTCGTTTATCTCTATGACAAAGCAGTGAATTCTTTCACTTGGACCAACATCAAAGCATTGTTGAGTACTGTCAAACTCAATAAGTCAATGGAAATTGCATGCAAGGGAAAATAATTCTTTGTTTTAATTGAGTCCCAGCAGAAGACCTAAAGAAAAAACGGTCTATGGTATAAGAACTTAATTGCTTCAATCTTTCCATCTTCACTCTAATTTAATTTGACACTTGAGTGAGCTCCGCAGTAGAGATCATACTCTTGGGATATTGTCTAACTCTTTCTGGGTCATGTACAGGTTTCCCTCTAAAGACCACAAGTGGAGGACTTTAATACAAATCAGTAGATAGATATATCTGAAGGTATGTCAGTAGATATGTCTGATTCCTCATATGTGGATTCTGGTAGTTCATTTACCACCAAGTGTACCAAAAAATAATTGTGTTCTTGAAACTAACAGATATGAAAACATGTTAAATGTGATATTGCTGGAGCAAGAAAAATAACCGCAATCGTTAGGAGTGCTTGTTACTCTTGCAGAGAACCTGAGTCAGTTCCCAGCATGCACATTGAGTGGCTCATGACCCTTAAGACTCCAGCTTCAAAGCCCTCAATGGCCTCTTCAGACAACCACACCCACATACACATATACTCACATGACACATGATGTGAAATGTCCTTCTGTGTATGTGTCACTTTTGTTGGGTGATGGATAAATAAAGCTGTTTTGACCAATGGATAGGGAAAATATAGCAAGGTGGGAGGTCCAAACAAAGATACAGGGAGAGAGAAGGTGGAGTCAGAGGAGATGCCATGTAGCCACCAAAGAATAGAGATGCCTGAAGCAGCCTAAGAAGAAAGATGTCAGAACAGTGGTAATGCCATGACCATATGGCCATACACAGATCAGTAGAAATGAGCTAATTTATAAGAGAGGGCTAGCCAATAAGAAGCCTAAGCCATGGGTCAAATAATTGCAACTGATAGCAAGCCTCAAAGTGATTTTATTTATAAATGGCTGTGGGGATTTGGTGGGGCAGAGAGAACCGATCAAGTGGGGGCCAGTTTATACATAATAAAAATAATTTAAAATGTTCTAAAAAATAATATTTTCTGTGGTGATGGGTCTCTTAGCTAAGCTTTCAGACAAAAATGAGTGGGCCTCTTAAGGCAGCGAGGGGAGACAACTTCCCCTTGGAACCTCCCTTTCCCTTCCATTTGCTGAAGCATGCCTGCAAGCATCACCTCTGGAAAGAGCCCATCCACCTGTTGCCAGAGCCTCCTATTGTAATTGCTTGTAACTCAAGTGCGAATGTATTGTCAAGCTAAGAGGCATCATGTCCTCCATCAAGCCCAGATGTGGACTTAAAGACATGGTACCAAAGACATGGAAAAAGATTAACAGCTAAAATAATAACAATGCCTGAAGTGATGTGAGAGACTTTGTTGACTCTCCATAGGAGGCCTCACCCTCTCTGAGGCCTGGATGGGGGTGGGATGGGGAGAAGGTGAGGGAGTGGGAGGATTAGAGGGAGTGGGAACTGAGTTGATGTGTTAAAATTATTTTTTTATTTTTTTTTTTTAAAAACAACTTGTTTTCTTGGGAAAAAGTTAAGAACTTAAATAACAACAATAAAATCTTGTTTTCTCCTTACAGAAGAGAATAACATCCCTAGATTAGAAAGTAGAATAACATTTTATACTAACAATTTTATCATTTGATCAATTCCTTCTTTCTTACCCCACCCACACTTCCTTCCTTTTTCCTTTCTAATATTTACAAAACATTTGTCAATTTCCTACTATGAGTCAGGTACTGATCAAGTTATTATATATTGATTTTTTTTCTCTTGTTGCTTTAATAAATTGCCACACACTGCATGGCTAAAAAAACACAGAGATTTATCATCTTTGGGATGTAGAGGTCAAAAATCCAAACTTGTACAGTCAAACAAGATATCAATAGGCCTGTACTCTCCTGACACTCTCCTAGGGAGAATCCTTCTCCAGTTTCCAGTTCTAGCTTCTGGTGTCTGTCATGTTTCCTTGACTATGGTCTTATCCACGAGTTTTTCCTGCCTTTTTGATCTTCTCATTCTCCGTTAGTTTTCCGTGTGCCTTCTTTTTCTTGTGGCATGCATGGTAGCAGACTCCACCGCCTACACATTCAGATAGCTCCAGCATCATCTTCCAACTGTAAGGTTCTTAATAATATACATTGAGTATCTTTTGTCATAGAAGGTAACATTGTTGGGCTTCGGGAATTAGGAACCAGTTATATGAATGGATATGTATTCAGCCTGCCTCAGTGGATATTTAACACACTTGTGTTCTCAAAGATGCTTTCCCTGGGACAATATAAAATTAGGAGAATCTCATAACATATATTAGACACACATTCATAGTGTTTTCCTGCTAGGCAATGATTTAGAGCTAATTGCTTCCAAATTTTTCAATGTCATTGAATAAAGAATCAATGTTTACTTGAATATTTGATAGCATTTTTTAATCCAGTAAAAGTATAGGTGTCTTTCTCTGTCTGTGGTAGTCTGTGGTAGGCTGGACAATGATTACCAACCACACACACACACACACACACACACACACAAACACACACACACACACACACACACACACACACACACACACACACTCACCTCTCCCTATGTTATAGCTCATAGATCCTGTAAACATTTATGAGGCAATATGTTTTCTTTCAATTAATGATAGTGAGATAAGGTAATTGTCCCAAATTCACACCAGCCCTAAACATAAACACAAGCAGTTTTATAAGTATGAGAGGGAGAAAGCTATATGGTGACAGGGAACAGGAAGGCGAAGTGATCCTCAACACTGAAATGTGAAGATAAGAAGCATCCACCTCTGGAGATGAAGTAGGAGGTTGCCTTGAACCAAACCATGCAAGGAACATGGCTTTGGAATCTGTATAAAGACAGGCAAAAGATATCCCCTGGGGTCTTTGGGAAGAACATAATGGTGACAACTTTGACATGAATCCAGTGAACTGAACAGGGACATCTTTCTTCAGAACTGAGAATGAATGAAGTGTATGGTCTGAAGCCAACCAATTTTTTAAAATTTGTTAAAACAGTGGTAGAAAAGGAATGCAATTATTTTAAAGGCTGATTTTTTTTCTGAAATTGGATGTACCAGAAAGCACACTGGCCTGAGAACTCTGGGGCACACTATGCATCTGATGCTTTCTCACCAAGTGCCAATCTCTTTCCTCTTTAGCCCAAGTCTTCTAGCTCGACTATATCTAGCATTACTTCATTTCATATCCCAACTACCTAAGTGTAAGAAATTACCACTTTACATCACCTATGTCAAATAAATATTTATTTATTTATTTTCTTTCTGTTTATTTATATGATGGATTACATTGATAGATTTTCGTATGTTGAACCAGCCCTGCATCTCTGGGATGAAGCCTACTTGATCATAATGGATAATTTTTCTAATGTGTTCTTGGATTCGGTTTGCCAGTATTTTGTTGAGGATTTTTGCGTTGATGTTCATGAGTGAGATTGGCCTGTAATTCTCTTTCTTGGTTGAGTCTTTGTGTGGTTTTGGTATCAGAGTAACTGTAGCTTCATAAAGGGAATTTGGCAATGACTCTTCTCTTTCTATATTGTGAAATACACTAAGGAGTATAGGTATTGGGAGCTCACCAAGGCCAGCTGGATTGTGACTGAAAAAGCAGGGGATAAACCTGGACTCTCTGAATATGGCGGACAATGAGGGTTGGTGAGAAGCCAAGGACAATGGCACTGGGTTTTGATCCTACTTCTTGTTCTGGCTTTGTGGGGGCCTAGCCAGTTTGGATGTTCACCTTCCTAGACCAGGATGGAGGGGGGAGGACTTTGGACTTTCCACAGGGCAGGGAACCCTGACTCCTCTTCAGACTTGAGAGGGAGGGGGAGAGAAGAGGGGGGGAAGCCGGGAGGAGTGGGAGGCTGGGAGGAGGCGGAAATTTTTTTTTTCTCAAAAATAGAAATAAAAAAATTATCAATTAAAAAAAAACCAGAAAAAAAAGAAACTGTTATCAAAACCCTCCCTACCAAAAAAAGCCCAGGACCAGATGGTTTCAATGCAGAATTCTACCAGAACTTCCAAGAAGACCTAATACCTATACTCAAATAAATATTTAAATACCCAGTAAGGGGTAATCCAATCGAGAAAACAGCACTGCTGTAATTTACCTATCCCTGAATGGAATTATCATCCAAAAAGAGCAGTAATGAGAGTATCTGTTCTTTCCTATGCATTTTCTTGTGACCTAGTTCAGTGCAGAGCCCAAGTAAGGAACATGCACATTGCATCTCCTTTCATGGCCCATTAGTCCCTTTCATTCTGGAAGAGTTCCTCCGTGTTTCTGGGATTTTTCAGCACTTGTAATTTTTTTGAAAGTACTGTCCAGTTGTTATGTGCCTGGTCCCTCATAGTAGATTAACCTGATTGTTTCCTCATTATTATTGTACTTAGGGAATCCATCACAGGCACAAATCGCATAGAAAGGATGCCATGTCCTTGCCAGCCATTGTGTCAGAATGCACATTCAGTAGGTGAATTTCACTTGCATGTCGTGAGTGAGTAGTATATGAAAATTCATCACAGAAGATGGTAATTTAACATAAATCTAAATACATTGCAGCTTTAGACATCTGTATCTTTAATCAAGGCTATAACAATTGGTGAATTGATACACATGTAATGTTTAGATTGTGCCATAAAAGTTGAATTAACAGAATTTTAAAATTGCTCACATGAAATCTTTTTTGAAACCAGACTTGCTAAAAATCATAACAGCATGAAGTTTATAATTCTGTTACTTACAATTTTAAAGTGAGACAAAAGAAGCATAGCATCAAGCCACAATCAAACTGAGAGCCAAAATCAACAAAATACAAAGAATCAGTGAGACAAAGAATTGGTTCTTTGAGAAAATCAACAAAATAGACAAACCTTTATCCAAAGAAGCCAAAAGAAGGAAGGAAATTATACAAACCAATAAAATCATAAATGAAAAGGGGAACGTAACAACAGATATAGAAGAAATCCAGAGAATCATCAGGTATTACTTCAAAAACCTGTTCTTAACAAAATTGGAAAACTTAAAGGAAATGGACAACTTTTTGGATAACTATCACTTACCAAAGTTAAATCAAGACCAGATAAACAAATTAAGTAGACCTATAACTGAAAAGGAAATAGTAACAGTCATCACAAGTCTCCCAATCAAAAAAAAAAAAAGAAAAAAAATCCCAGGACCAGATGGTTTCATGCAGAATTTACAAGATTTTCAATAAAGAACTCATACCAATACTCCTCAAATTGTCCCACACATTAGAAACAGTAGGGACATTGTCAAACTCTTTTTATAAGGCCACAGTTACCCTGATACCCAAACCACATAAAGACACTCCTAGGGAAGAGAATTACAGATCAATCTCACACATGAACATTGATGCAAAAGTAAACAAGAAAATACTAGCAAACATAATCTTAAAATGCCACAGAAAAATTACCCACCATGACTAAGTTGGCTTCATCCCAGAAATTCAGGGATTGTCCAACATATGAAAATCTATCAATGTAACCCATCATATAAACAAACTGAAAGTAAAAAACACATAATCATCTCATTAGATACTAAAAAAGCTTTTGACAAAATTCAACAACCCCTTTATGATAAAAGCCTTGGACATAATAGGGATACAAAGAACATACCTAAATATGATAAAGACAATAAACAGCAAGCCAACAGCCAACATCACACTAAGTGAAATGAAACTCAAAGTGAAATAAGAACAAGACAAGGTTATCCACTCTCTCCATATCTATTCAATATAGTTCTTGAGGTTCTAGCTCCAGACAAGTTAGACAACAAAGAGGACCCTAAGAGATAGATCTACATAGGAAGTAGAAAAAGACAAAATCTCCTGAGTAAACTGGGAGCGTGGGGGTCACAGGAGAGGATAGAATGGGAAGGGGAGGAAAAAAAGGTAATGGAGAAAAGTGTATAGCTCAATAAAAACACTAAAGAATACAATAAAAGAGATAAAGAACTAAGAAGTATTGGAGCCAAGAATTAACTCACCTGACTTATAAACCTTATATGGGTTATCACTGTTTACATAACTCTTCTATACCATTGCTAACTATATCTTTATGATTTAAAATTAGAGGTGATAGTCTTAATTGTGTTATAGAATCATTGATTTAACAAAGAAGAACTTTTAAATTTATGACTATATCCTCTTAGGTGTATGATAAACAATAACTTAACCATAACTGTGGTTATATTTAAAAACCGATCTCCTGTACCAATGTGTTTAAGTATAATTCCCACTTTTTCTTCTATGAAGTTCAAGTGGTGGGTTTTATGTTGAGGTCTTTGATCCATTTGGACTTGAGTTCTGCAGTTGATATCATACCTTTGAGTTCCTGGGGGTGGGGACAAAAAGAGTATCATAAATTTCAACTACTTTCCTGCAGTAGCCTCATGTACAAATATAAATTCAAACAGAAACCAGTAATTCCTTCAGAGCCCTTCCCTTCTATACGCACCCTTCTCTCTAAAATGATTGTTACAAAGAGGTGGGTTATCAAATAGTAATGCAGTAACTCCATGTAGGCTAAGTGAAGACATTCTGTTCTGAAGTCAACAAGAATGAATCTATCTTAGCTTCACCTAGCAAGGGTAGAAAGAAGCCCCTTTAACCCAAGAGCTAATGAAAGCTCTGTTTAGTAGGCTGATCTGGAATGGAATTGCCTTACTCCAAAATGAGACTTGAATTAGAAACTGCTTGAAGTATTAATCACAAACCAGCTTCTTTCATTCTTCTACCCCCACAGAATGAAGGACCTGGGATAGAGAGTCTCTAACTAATAATTTCATATTCTGAAATGCTTGATTGTTAAATTTCCTGTTAGTTTTGACTTTCAGAGCAGGATTTGAGAAATCAATCAGGTATTAATTAATCTTATTCTCATTACTGTGTTAAATATTCATGTCTTTATAAATTACACAGTATTTTCACCCAAAGGTCTAAAGTGTCAAATATGAGTCTCCCTGTGCTTATCCTTTGCACAATCTTGTCTCACAGTATTCATACTTTGCCCTTTTCTTGCAAAAAATTCTATGCAGTTTCAGATGACTTTGCTAAAATGTGAAGTTAGTCTGCAAAACTCTTTGTTTCTTTATCTGCCTTGTTGACTTCATGGGGCAACACAAAAGGACACAAGAAGTTCACATCTGTGCTTGGGGAGACATCTTTATTTATTTTGATTGTTTTTATAAGCAATGGTTTTCAAAAGATCTGGGGAAGAATAAATTTTCTTTGAACCTGTTCACCATATCCCACACATTTTAACACCAAGTATTAAAAACAAGAAACTAAGGGAAACAAAAGATTGAGTCAGTGGGAACATGTGGCTCTTTCTTACCTCCTGCTTTGTAGCATCTTGAAATTAATATCAAAGAAATAAAACTAAACTTCCAAGGGGACTGCTGATAATATTTCAATACTATTAACTTGCTTAATTTTTTCAGAAAGACAGTTTAATTAATTAATAGCCCAAACTCCTAATTTTTTTTAAAAAAATTAATTTTTGTTTTTGACAATGTCATGCTTGCATACAATGCATTACGATTATTATAAATCCCTCTCTTCCTCCACTACTATTTCAACCCTATGCTGACTTATAAGTCCCCTTCTCACATGTTGTTGTAGTTGTGTGTGTATATTGTTTTGTTTCCAACAACTGTTCTCTAGTTATATGCCTGCACTAACACTTTCTTAGAAAACTTACTGGAAGATTAACCAGAGGTCAATTATCTTCCTTAAATGTCTTGCTTCCTTCTTTGATAAAAGTTCTCAGTGCCATTTTAATATTTTATTCACATAAATTTGGCTCTCATCAACAATAGACTTCCTGCACTTTTGATTGCATTTGGTGAAGAATATAAATTCTAATTGCATAACCAAGAATCACTGATACCCTGTTCTACACACAGAATTCTCTTAAATTGAGACACTGAGGACAGGGAGTGATTAGTTCAGAAAGAACAGTCTAAATCTTGTGCCCAATTTGCTGAGGCCTAGCATAGGAGAGACCGATACACACAGATGAACTAGTGCAAAGGAAAGAGTGTCATATAATTTGTTAGATTCCTAGAATACTTGTGGTCTTTTAGCAGAAAGTAAATCTTTGTAAGTGGGAAATAAGGAAACTCTTGGATGTAGAAGAATATATAGATTGTAGCATAAAAAATACCTACTGAGTTTAGACCTAGACAAAAATCAGACTAAGGACATTTAAAAAGGAATAGATAGATTAAGAAGAAAGACTTGTGTGTTATTTGAAAACAGTATACAATTTAATAAGGCCACAGTGAGTAGAGAAATTCTGTGGGAGACTTTAATCATGGGTGGGTACAATAAAGGTAATCAACTGGTTAGAAGGGAAGGATTCTAGTCCCATACTCTATCCTCGTGGTATTCATACTGTGTTTGCACTGTTTATTCATTTAATAAAAGAGAATGAGGCACAGCACACAGACTAGGGAGAGACAGACAAGATATACAGTTTGAGCTGCCTCAGGGTTTTTCTCTAGACCAACTCTGTAATAAAACACAGGAGAGGTAGAAACATCTCTTTAGTACTCCTTTAGGTACAAAGAGTATTGCAGAGGGGGGAAAATCAAATTCTGGAGTTGTGATTACTTGCAAAGCAGCAGTGTCACTGGAGTTGCTCCGAGTGTCAAGCTTTTCTGTTTGAAGGATGCCCAAAGAAAGGCAAAGTCAGAATGCAATTCCGGGAGGAGAATAGGTTTGCGGACCCTATCATCTCTTCATTTTGCCTCTATGCAAAGAAAATTGTATCTCATGTTCCAAGTCACAGTACATTTGTCCTCAGATCATTTTATGCCATTGTCACCACTGAAGGCGAATTTAATTAATCCAGGCCAGTGGGTACAAGAAGACAATTTTAATATAAAAGCACACTCACACACCCGGAGTTCAGCGATCCACCGTAAACCGGAAACAGGAAGGGCTCCAGTCAGCGCGTCCCAATTAATTAGTAAAAAC
>NW_004949108.1:6538536-6561915 GCF_000317375.1 Microtus ochrogaster | reverse complement strand
AGGCAGTGATTAAAAGAATACAGTTTCCGTGTAATTATTTCGGGGCATAAGCTAAGCTAGCCGTGCGGGCGGCAGGGTGCTGGGGACGCAGGGGGATGCAGCCCAGCTGCTCTTATTTCAACACACCACCACCAATTTTCTGTCAAAATGTTTACATTATCCGGGGATCTATTTCAGGAACCAACAAAAATTGTTAGACGGAAAGAAAAGGATTTAGGGGGCCTTACTATGTACTTTGGCTTCCTCACCAAATTCGATGTTGCTCACAAACTGTGTACCACATTATCATTGGAGAGAGCTCCTTGGAATATCAATTTTATTATTTCATTTTTCAAATAATTAGGAAAGATGACCTTGAAATGTGCTGATAAGGATTTCACCACCAGTAAATGGCTGATCAGATATGACACTAACTACCTTTTCTCCTTTTCCTGATGATTTGTTAAATAACCACCCTTATTTATATAGCTTGTTCTGTGAAGAGTGACTATTTCAGGCCAATTGATGGTGGATATGCTTTTAATGATGAAAATTCATATTTTACTATCTTGGGCTATGGCAGATAGGTGCACATTTAGGGAACAGAAACTGAGCCAAGGGTTGTTGACTTGTGTGGTTTCTAATCCTTTTCATTTCACAAGTCTTTTTTGTCTTTTGAATCTCAGTAATTCTAAAAACTTTTGACTGAATTATTTAAACTTCTTGGTTCCAAAGTCCAGTCTTTCATTTTGACAATGGTAGGAAGTTTATGTTCACACTTGGACATGTCTTATCTGGTCTGTTTAATCCAGATGCTTAGCTACTGTTGATATGTGGGGTTGGGGCAGTCCTAGATATTCTATCTAGTTAGCATTACTAGGTGGTAGCGGAAGGAATCTTTTCCTTGGAAAATCTGAGGAACAACTACAAATAATTAAGGTGTAGTTTCTGTTTTGTGTATTTCTTTTTGTATACAATATCTGCCAATGATGTGGTAATTATTTTATAGGGATAACCCGCTTGATGTTATTTGGGATGTCTTAAAGGATTTTTTTTTATTCTGAGAAACTTTTATTTTACACACATGGATAGATGAAAGTAGACAGACAGACAGACAGACAGACAGATAGATAGATAGACAGACAGACAGACAGACAGGAAATCTTATAAAAAGAGGAAAAATGGGTAGAAAATGTTATAGAAAGAAAAATATTGCCTATGAGAAATACTAAGTGGCAGGTGTGTTTAGGGGATGGGAAAGGGGGATGGAGATTCTAAGGCCAGCCTGGGCTAGGTAGGGAGACTATTTCAAAATAATAGTCCAAAGGAACAGTGATGTGGAAAAACACTACACAAGAAGAGCTAAATGCTAGGTTATAAAACTACAAGTAAGGTTTAAAGGACTAATTTTAGCAGAGACCTTCACAATAAGGTAGTGTCACCGAAATGTGCTTCTGGCTTCACAGTTTTCTGTTCTAGGGTCATTAGCACTGCGTGTAGCAAACAGTGCCTCTGTCAGCAGCAGCCTGCTGCTTGTTGTATCTTCTCCATTGTTCTGAACAGGATTCATTGCTGCATACATTATCCGTTCTCCCATCATGACCTAATGCATGGCGGATGACAACTTCTGCCCATATTAGGTGTTAATTGCTCTAATTTGCTTGACATGGAGACATTCTGCCCTTGAAACTTGTCTATCACTCTGAATCTCTCTGATTCAGCTCTGAATTCCTAGGGAATAAAGCTTGAGATGAACTTCTCCAGATGCAGTCAATGGACAGAGGAAAGTTTGCTTGTGTTTGGGGTTTGTTGTAGTTCCATGGTAATGTATGTGAAAAAAGAGAATGATTTTTGGTATTGCATTATCTCTCTATTTTGAAAACCCTTTCCTCTTTGGTTGTTATTGTTTGAGTTGTGTAAGGTTGCATGGGAGACAAAAGACCTGCTGGCTGGATTCAGCCAGTTGAGTTATGCACAGGCACAAAGAGATGGTAGTTCAGAAATGTCTGGGTTATCTGTGGAATAATCCACTTGACATGTCAACTAGAAGTTACACATCTAAACATGGAGAGTGAAAAATCTTCCAGAATAATTAGGAGCCATTGAAATGTAGATTAAAGCCAGAAGGTGGTGGCTCATGCCTTTAATCCCATCACTCAGGAGGCAAAATCTGGTGGATCACTTTGAGTTCCAGGCCAGCCTGGTCTACAGAGAGTTACAGGACAGGCTCCAAAGCTACATAGAGAAACCCTGTCTTGAAAAACCATAAAAAAGCTAGATTGAAACAGGAGACCAGGTGATATGTTCAAAAGGAGGGAAGAAAAAAGGATAGAAAACCAGAAATTAATCCTAAGCAATAACAATAGACAAGATATTGAATATGTATATATGAACTGAACAAAAATTGTATTTTGGAAGATTTTTTTCTGTTTCTTTTTTTCTTTCTTTTTTGAAAGAATGGGGAATGCATTTTATTTGTAGTTGCCATGTATATAGGGACATGTGGAAATACTTAGCTCGTCAGCTTGTTTTGTGAATAGATCAGGACCCTTACATGTCTGAACCTGGGCGATAACGAACAGAATTACAGTTGGTGTTGATTATGTAGCTGACGCTCATTCACATTCTGCAGAGCGGGAAGGCTGGCTCCAGGCACCAAGGCTTTAAGTAATTTCTCTGTTTTGGAAGCACCCAAATCATCTTTCTTGTTATTCATTCAGCGGGCTTTGCTCCATCTGAAGGAAGATGTCTTGGCAGGTGCGAACGCGCTTCCATTTTCTTTCTTGTTAATTCCTTTCACATGATAAATTGCAGGGAACTCTACAGAAATCCCTCGGAATTGAAAAGTCAGCCTTCATGAATGCTTAGGAGCAAAGGTTTAAAACATAATAAGTCTGTAGATATTCAGCAAAGAGAGTTTCTCTGAAACATTTGCAGGCGATTGCTACCTCTTAAGGGTGCATGTAAATTCTCACACATACTCTCTTGAACTTCCTGTTTGGCAGACCATTTAGAATTATCTAAAATAACTGGACCTCTCTCCCCAAGATTATCAAAATTATTTATATTTCTGAAGATAGTCAGTCATAAATAGTCATGCCTCTAAAATCTAGTATGTAAAGAAAGGAGAAAAATCTTTGGGTTTCTACCTCTTTCTGTCTATATATGACAGTATCTTCATTTTATACCCTATTTTTGTGTCTCTCTTTACCTTTTGTTCATTACAGGGGTCTTTAAGCTATGTTTCTTAAAAGTATCATGTTAAAAAAAAAGACATCAAAGCACTGTGAACCTATTTCAGCCTTTAAATAAAACATTTTATTATTTTAAAATAAAGTTCTATGGATTATTTTAAGATACCAAAATAATTTTAGTGTCTCAAAATTAAAATCAAGTAAATTTAATACATGTATCATGGTCCACTAAATTTATATAAATATATCAATAGTGACTTGTGAAATAATGAAAAGGCACCAAGTAAAATAATACAAAACCATGACAGAAAACTCATACTAGTGGGAGAAAATATTAAGACATTATCAATAATAGACCTGAAACTTATGGATGATGAAGAAAAAGGAATACTACAATAGAAAGTTGATAAAGGTGAGATATAACAATAACTGATACTGAAAAAAAATTAGATGATCACAGTGGGTGAAGTGGCATTGTGTTTCTCCTTTAGAAAAACTAAGAAGCACAAGCCTTCTTTTTAAAGCATGATGCTGACATGTTTCATATTTAGACAACATGAAATATCAGTGAGAGGGGGTGCGCCTGTAGCTCAGTGGTAGTCTGTACCTGACTATTTCCTGGGCTTGAGCCACGGCATTGCAGAACACACTATAAGTGACCTGTTGTTTTAATAAATATCAAATATGTGATAAAAGTAAAGATATTTTTAATCATGGAAAATTTAAGCATAAAAGACTTCTGTAATCCTTAGTTAGATTAAATGATTAAAAAATAGTAAAATGTTTTTTAAAAATTTAATTTCTAATGATATTGCTATGACAATGAACAGTTGGGGTCTTTGAGTATAGAATTGTAACTGTCCAAGACCGCCTCTTTGTTTTTAGGAGCCTCAATTAGTGTCATAATGAAGGGGCAGCCTTCAGTCCATATTCACAAACTTTTACATACATCATTACAAACAGACAAGCATAGAAAGAGACGGGACAGACTGGGAGCAATTTGGAATGTTAAAATATTTGTAAAGGGCCCATCAGTGTTCTTTTGAGGTCCTTCAAAACTGTTGAGGAATATATAATATTAGAAAGGAAAATAAATCCCCCTTACAGATGGATTCAAATTTAGGAGACTTGAAAATAAATCCTGCTTATGATAATTTACTCTTCACATAGTGCTACATACTTTACCAGACACCTTAGCTTATTGAATGCTTAAAACCATGGCAGCGTTCATGTTGATATAGATGTATATGTATACATAGTATAATATATATGTGTATATACATATAATTACTTTTTATAGTTGAATCATGCAGTTTAAATTTCTTCTCCAAAATTTCACAGTAGGAAGTTCAGGAAAATGTAAACCTGTAACTAAATTCTTTACACTTAATGCATTCATTATATGTTAATCTCTGTGTGTGCTATCTAAAAATAAAATAAATTTGAAAATTGTCTCATTGGCTCTAATGCAGACATGGAGCAACTGGAATGTATAATGTTCCAGTTTTCTCTGTTTCTGTCACTGTCTCTCTTACACACACACACACACACACACACACACACACACACACACACACTCGAGAGAGAGAGAGAGAGAGAGAGAGAGAGAGAGAGAGAGAGAGATAGAGAGAGAGAGAGAGAGTGCTTCTCATTACTGTGATGGTAATTTTAATAGACCACCAGGTCATCACAAAATGGAGAGAGAGAGAGAGAGAGATAGAGAGAGAGAGAGAGAGTGCTTCTCATTACTGTGATGGTAATTTTAATAGACCACCAGGTCATCACAAAATGGGATCCAAAGACATATATCTATATCTATCTATCTCTATCTCTATATCTATCTCACACTGTAATATACTATATAGTGTATGTGTTAATTATTCATAGTAATATATATTTTTTCAATAAATGATGCTTAAAAAAACAATACCCACACAAGGAAGAATATCCAGACCACTTGAAAAAAATTTCCCCCATTAAATTAAAGCCTTAAAACAAGTACCTGAAACTGTAAAAATACTTGAAGAAAACAGAGGTATTAGAATAGACAACATTTATTTTGCAAAGAAAGATTATTTAACTAAGTGTTTTATCATTTTGAACCCTCGTTGTTTAGAGCATTAGTTTGTGCAACAAATTCACAAAGTCAAACACATTTCTATATATCCAATTTCAAACATCTATATTCATACCTTAAGATTCAAAAATAGAACTGCCATTTTACCCAGCTGCTCCAACACTTGCTACATAGCCAAATGAAGTCAGTTTGCTAAAGAGACAGGTATCTTCATTCCCACAGTTACTGCCTAGCTACCGAATCAACTGAGCTGTCCATCAATGGATGAATGGACAGAGAAAATTTAAAATATATACATAATGCAACAATATCCAGCTATGAGTAAAATGAAGTCTCATCACCTACTATAAGTATGGACAAGACTGGAGATTATCATCGGAAGGCAAATAAGTCAGTTACTGAGGGACAGCATGAAGCCACTCATGTGGAATGCGAAATAGCTGGTCTCTTAGCACCTGAAAGAACAAGAGGTTACCAGGTACTAAATATATGGGTGGGGCTGTATGTGAATGGACTGGAAACTATAAGCATTGATACTAAGTTACAGTCAGATGCTGCAAATAAATTCCAGTGTTATACTGTACAGTAGAATAACAATAATCTACATATTTTTAAAAGTTGAAAAATGATTTTGAATGTTATTATTACAGAGAAATGATAACATTTCCAGAGATCTAAATATATTAAAGGTTATAAAAAATACAAATATCAGGACATAACAGTACTTCATGAATATGTGTAATTTTTATGAGTATATAAGTCTATATATTTTATGCTAGTTTAAATCTTGTGTGTTGAATTGTCTTATTTTTATATAATAATGATTAATTTAAATGTCTAAATTGTTACAGTTTGTGATGGTTGAGTATTTACGCATTTGAATAAACATAAGCTCAAATTAAGTAAGGCAATCCTGTTTATGCTCCGCAAACTAAAGCATACAAGGATTATATTCATTCCACACGCCCAATAATTAGAGATGGATTCAGAAACAGTCACCGTGCAGTTGAATCTGTGAAGATTTTTATTCTAGCTAGGGGTAAATGAAACTGTTGCTAGGAGCTTAAATTTGTTTATTTTTCACTTTCACTTGGCACTTTCATAACATCAGCAGATTCTTATTAACAAAGTCAAAATGGTTACTCTAATTGCTTGATGTAATAAAGCAAGCTGGCCCTTGTGAAGGGGTTTGTCCCTCTGTAATTATATAATGGTTCATATTAAATTTGAGGTATAAATTTATTTCTGATATTTTAATTATCTATGTATATCTTAGGCTTACTATATAAGATGCTAAGTTAAAATTGATTTCCATGCATGCTCTATCGCTGTTACACTGCTGTCTGCTGGCTTCACTGCAACCTGACTTTCTCTTCCTTCTGTGCTACTTGTTAGAGGAACTAGTAAATGTGCTGGCTCACCCACTCACTGATCTGCAGCACCAACCTTCTCTATTTATCCTCCCGTGACATGTTCACAGATTTATTAAAGTCAGACAATGGCCTTGTAGAAAAGAAGCTGAGACCAAGACACCATTCTAAGAAGTACGGAAGTATATAGCTATAATAATGTTTAAGTGGGCCCTGATATTAAAAAAAGAAGAAAAATCAATGGAACCTGAGGCATGACTAGCATTAAAACAGATTGTGGTTTTAACAACACTGTTTAATGTAAAGAAATTTGATCAATTACTCCATAAATAAAATATTCAATTAATATAAGCTCTCCTAATGTGATTAGTCTTTGGAAAATGAAATATATTTATATTATGTAGCAATATATTTCAAAACAAGTCTCTATAGGTTAAATGAGTAAGCCTTTATGTTTTTGTAAAAAAAAAAAAAACAAGCATAAAGAGCAGAAACTATGCAAATATATATATAACATCTGGCAGGGACACAGGAGTTTATATGTTGGGGTCCTCTTTTGTGTATAAGTTAGTTTAATTAAATGAAATAGAAGTAATAGATGATCATTTGTCAGTGGATATTAAAGACTATGGTTACTTTAAAAAACGTTTACAAACTAGGCTAAATGTTTCCAGCCAATTGGCAAAAATCTACTCGTTAATTGTTATTTGTGATTCTGAGCCAAGTGCTTTTGTACCTTCTAGGCAGGTGTTCTTCTACTGAGATGTTTCCATAAAGAGCTAACATAACTAAAGCTATGGATAATAAATATGTGTGCACAAGGGTACATAAACCACAGGATCAGTTTACTCTTAGGAAACCCATGTCATGAACAGAGAGACACAGGGTAGAAGATAGTGAGGACCTTGTTATCTGGCTGTCTAATGGCTTCCTCGGGTAGGGTCATCCAGAGAGACTGGACAAACTGACTGTGGTGCCCTCCTGCATGATTTCTCACCAGCTTTAAACAATTTGCTAACTATTTACAAGATCCGTCTTCAGAAAAACAGTTCTGCAAATGGTCAAATGGAGTTTACCCATGAATGCTGCCACATGGAGGAAACACAGAGGATACTTTCAATGAATCTTTGTATGGAACACACTCAAACTTATTGTGAAGCAACTCTTCTCTTTTGAGCTCCCCTACCTGTTGTTTGTTCCCAGTTGCTCAGCTCTAAAATAATCACACAGAAACCATTTTTTTTTTTTTTTTTGCAATACTGTTTGGCCAATAGCTGAAGCATATTTCTGGCTAACTCATATCTTAAATTAACCCATCTCCATTAATCTGTGTATCGCTACAAGGTTCTTGCTTACCAGTTAAAATTCCAACTTCTGTCTCCAGTGGGGCAACATTGCTTCTCCTGACTCCATCTTCTTTCTCCCAACATTCAGTTTAGATTTCCCACCTAGCTCTACTCTGCTAAGCCACTGGCCAAAACAGATTCTTTATTAACCAATGGTATTTACATCATACAGAGGGGGATCCCACATCACCTACCTGGAGATGCAGGGTTACTTGCAAAGTATAGATGCTCAGCTCTGGGCTTCCAGTAACCTAAACCGCCTAAACAAACCAACATAGCAATGGGGAAAAAAAAAAAAAAACATTAAAAGAGCTTCATCAGTATAACTCTATTGGAAAAATGAGAGGGATCAAATTCCAGCCTTATCTTCAGGGGTACTGACACAGGCTTTAGGTTTAAATAGAGAATTGGCCAGTGTGTGAAGGTATATGTGAGCATACTCTCTTGGTCAAACTATGTTCTGTCCTATGACTATTTCATTTATGGGTCTGTGAGGTCTCTGTAGAAGTGATTTTTACTTGCTCCATGGTGAAGCTTGTTTCTTCTCAAGATATGGATCAGACAGGATTTATCTCTCAGAATATTTATTCCCAGTGTAAGATCGAGTATCACATGAGATGGTCTGACTGCAAGATTTTAACTGCATTATTGTCTAGAGAATCAGATCCATGGATGGTCAGAGGTAGTTTAACCTTGAATGCTCTCTCTCTCTCTCTCTCTCTCTCTCTCTCTCTCTCTCTCTCTCTCTCTCTCTGTATGTATGGTATATATGTGCATTTTATAACATTAAACTATGCTTTCATACCTTCAACAAAAATTAACTTGGATATGCTTTGCTAATATTTTTCTACTTGAAATTTCATTTTATTTGATTCTTTAAAAAATACATATTTTTTTTAAATCACATGAACGAGATGAAGCTACATGTTGTTTTTTTTTTTTTATAATATCCTTAATGTCTATGTCAGGGGTCATGAAGACTAAAAAGAAAGAAAAAAAGCAACAGCAGTAACAACAAACAAAATGGGACCCGTTTCCTAACATGGAAAAGAGAAATGAGACAAGAAATTAAGCAACTATAGAATGCTGAAAGTGGTAGGAAGATGCTTTCCCAGGGAGTGATCAACAACTTGTTATCCCATAGTAAATGTTCAGCTCTGAAAACATGTACATTATGTTAAATTGTACAGACTATATTTATGTATTTAGGTGAAAAACATATACAAATAACACAAATTAAAAAGAGGTGGTTCAGTTGAAATAGAGAAAGGGGGATCTTGGGAGGAATTAGAGGAAAGGGAAGGGGAAACATTATATAATTATAATCTCAACTTTTTTAAGAATTATAAGAGAAAACAACAAAGAATAAACAAATGTTAACAAACCAAGTGAGAACCTTGTAATGGTAATAGAGTTCAATAGGAAGAGTAAGAAGGGATCCTACCTGTAGTTTAAAAAGAATAAGAGAGATAGACTCAGAAAATATTGACTGACACTCTAATTAGTTATGCTTATATGTTATCTGAAAATAAGATGTATTTCCTTCTTTTCAAAATAAGAAAACATTTACAGCCATTCTTTTCTCGGCTTCTATAAATTATGCATTGTCATTTTGTTGATAGAATGTTTGGAAAATTGCAACCACGATAAAATCGCCTATTGCTTTAAAACACATTTTTTTTCAAATATTTTAATCTCAATTTTATACTTGAATAATATAAAAGCTTTCTATATAGAGATGTTTATTTAATAAATTTTCAGTATTGAAAAGTGATAGCATTGGGTAATTTAGCTATTGCTTCTAAAGTTATACTATGATTTAAAAAATAAAAATATTTATATAGTTTGAATACCAATTTGTGAAAATGAATAATATATATGTAAATGTGTTCAAACTATGCATTTATCAGTAAAATAAAATAAAAATAAGAAATACAATTTTAAGCTATCATATTTTCTAAGACCACGTCTACCACACAAGCCAGTATTATTAAGTCTATAGTGAATGTAGTTCTTCCATAGATTGAACTGAAATTGGTACCACATTTTTAGATAGCAAGTTGTCATTCTCAATCAAGTACAAAATATATAAATCTGCTGACCAGAGAATCCTATGTGTAAGTTGATCTTACACAGAAGTATTCTTACTGATGAGAAGATGGCCATCTCAACTGTGGGCTGCAATAATACAGGAGAAAACCTACATTTTCATTCAAATAATTTTGACTCAAACAAAAAGGAATATCACAGTCACTGAACAAAATGAATTCAGTTCTATTTAATGAAATGGAATATAGATTATATAATGCTGGAAAACTTCCAAGTCACAGAGTAGAATGTTGATACCTCTGTGCTTACTCAGTCCTGTCTGTCTATGTAGTTATCTATCATCTATCAATCATTTACCTAAAATCCCATTTATCTTTCAATCACCTATCTGTCAATCATTTCTCTCTGTCTGTATCTGTTAACCACCTGTAATTTATATTTATTTATCACCTTCCTAGCAATCATCTATCTATAAATCATTAATCCATCTATTTATCAATTATCTATCTATATATCTATCCACCTAATTATGTGTGATCCCTCCTATTTGAGGATTTGAAAATACATAAAGAAACCATACAAGTTAAGATGCAAAAACTTTGACATTATAAATCTCTCCAGTTTGTTTCTTCTTTTATAAGTGTATTTGTTATGATCAAAATAATGAGAAAAAAAGAGTGTGATGTTCTGAGGAGGTATGTACAGCATTGCGATTTAAACTTACATTGTTCAGGATAAACAAAGATGAATAGTCAATTGGTTATTCACATATAACCATAATTATACATTTAATTAAGTCTACAACTGTAAAAACTAACCAGTATAAAATAATCACGATGAAAATACAGAATTATATGCCCTAAATACTGATTGTGCTTTTGCCTGGGACACAAGGGCTCAGAATTAAAGGCATTATTTGTGTATTTTTCAAATATAGCTTAAGAATCTGGTACTCAAATTTTTATAACAATAAGAAGGATTTAAGATAGTGTTGATAAAACTTAGTTTGTATGAAATACAGTTGTAAATAAGAGTGGGCAATAAAACTAATGATCTGGATATGACCAAACAGAAACATCAATTTATCAAAAACTTTGTATTATACTGTGGTTAGGCACCATCTGGTTCACAATTGATATAAAATATATGTGGCTTACAGCTGTTCTGACAGCTGTATGTTGTGTGGAGCTGTTGTGGGCTGCATTCCGCCTGGCTCCCAGCCGCCTGGGTAGCTTATGCCCCAAAATAATTACGCGGAAACTGTGTTCTTTTAAACACTGCTTGGCCCATTAGCTCTAGCCTCTTATTGGCTAGCACTTACATATTGATCTAACCCATTTCTAATAATCTGTGTAGTCCAAGAGGTGGCTTACCAGGAAAGATCTTAACCTGCATCTGTCTGGAGTGGGAGAATCATGGCGACTGCCTGACATGGCTTCTTTCTCCCAGCATTCTGTTGTGTCTACTCTGCCTACCTAATTTTCTGTCCTATCAGGCCAAGCAGTTTTCTTTATTAGTTAACCAATGAAATCAACACATAAGATACAAGACCTACCTCCATCATTTCCCCTTTTTCTGTTTAAACAAAAAAGAAAGGCTTTAACTTTAACATAGTAAAATTGCATATAACAAAATAGTTATCAATTAAGAATTACAGTTACAACATTTATATCTACTTTATCTTTAACCATAACTAAGGAAAACTATAACTTTAACTAACCATTCTTCAACTCCATCAAAGACTCCAGAAGGATATTATATTACCTAAGCAAACAAGAAGTCCAAAGCTCTAGAAATGAAAGAGACATCTCGCTGTCTGGACAAAAGTTCCTCTGTATAGTTGGGGCATCCATCTTCGGCCTTCAGGCCCATAGTATCCAGAAGACATTTCCATGAAGCAGGAAATTTCAAAGGCAGTTCAGTCACTATCTGCTGTGTCCTGCAGAATGTCTCACAGACTCTTTTATGAATCAGGAACTCAGAAAGATTATCTCACCTTTAGGCAAGTTTAGTAGTCCTCTCTCTGCAGGTTCTGTGTCCAGTTTGTGCAACAGTACAGGCAAGATCAGTTTCTTGCCCAAATGGCTAAGCAACTCCATAAGGAGACTCTTCAATGCCCATCTTCCCCTTGAAGTAGATTGGTGTTGCCAGGAGCAGACGTGTCTCATTGTCATGAAAAGCCCTAAGTTTTTAAAACATTAAATGCCATATTCTGCAGTCTTTGAAAGATATGAAGAATGCCTATCTAACTGAAATATATCTCTATATATCTAGAAAATCTAACTAACATGACTCAAGCTTGACTATTATTGATGATTATCCACTAACAACCTACATTTCCTAATTATACATTATATTTTAAAATGAACTACATAATCACAATACCTTAATCAAGAGCAGAAATACATATACATATAACAAAGTTGACCTTAAAATCCATACCAATGCAAATTATTCATATCTATATGATATCCCCCTTTAAATGTAAAAGAATGTTTATAAACAATATTTGGGAACATGGGCGCAGATTTTTCTCTCCAAACTGCTTCCTGCTGTATGGGGGTGCTGTTATTTAGGTCTTTCAGGGTATAACCTGTGTGCTAGTGTCATCTCAGTTGGCAGTTGAGTGAAGTAATTTTTTGAGGGTGTTCACAGCAACCTTTCAGAAGGGTGTGGTCCTCATACCATATTGGGATAGATGCAATCCACAGGGTCTCATCCTCTGTGAAAACAAAAGAAAACCCTCTCCAAAGCATCATATCCTTAGACCCAAATTTTGAAATCATAATACCCTTATATCCATTCTGGTTTACCTTGGCAGCCCATATAACGAAATGTCTCTCCATACTTAGCTCCTTTACAGTCAAAAAATTTAAAGAAAACACAATATATATTGAAAGACCCTCAGAGAGGACCCTTTTCTCCGATGAAGACCCCAGAACCAGGACACTCTGAGACCAGGCCACAGGATGCAATTAGCAAGAGGTTTATTGAGTAAACACAGGTACCTGTGGGTGGCAAAGTCTTTCGGAGGACTTGCCACTGGAGGGCGGGCTTTTTATAGGGAAGAGCAAAAAGCAAGTTTACAGAAGCAAAAGCGTGGTTATAGGTCGATAGGAATGAGGCGGGGTGTCAGCAAAAAGCAAGTTTACAGAAGCAAAAGCGTGGTTATCAGAATGAGGCGGGGGGGGCATGACTGTTCCTATCTTATAGGTATCCTGTTTTGCAGTCAACCTGCTTTGTTGATGTCCTATCTTATTGACATCCTGCCCTACAGTCTTCATATCTCATAGACATCCTGCTCTCTCAAGCACATGGGATGTTCTTATGAGAGCAGGCTGGCTGCTGATCCGGAGAATTTTTTTTAAAGCAAACAGGACATTCCCCTAGGAGCATGGTAGCTGCGGGTTTTGAGGAGGGGGTCTGTAGGGTCTTTCAACATAATTTAGATTCTCTGTGAATTTTCCATTGTTATGTGGCTTATTTTTCTTTATTTCTTTTAATCTATAACTATCTGTACTCTGTCTCTTTAAAGACTTTACCTTTTTTTTTAAACCATTAACTTTATTCTCTATATTCTTTTTCTTCTCTCTCTCAAGCCTACATACATTCATTCAACCCTGTGATCCATTTATAGGTCTTCTATGTCTGAAATCTGTTCTATTGTGAATCTGTAATTTTTTTTTTTTTTTTTTTTTTTTTTTTTTTACTATTCAGGAGCAGTTCTTAAAATGTTAAGCACTTCTTAAAAACTTAAGTTGCATCTTGTAGGGGTAATACTTATAGCCCGTTTACTGCCAGTCTAAACCTTAACTGTGCTGTTGTTATGGTAATTACGATCATTCCTGCCTGAGGTTAGCACAGTTCAGCAAGGAGCAGGCACTCCTGCCTCAGATCCATTTGTTGCCCCTGAGCTGTGCACAGTTCCAGGCACACAGCAAGTCCACATTGGAGCCACAGTCAGCAGTTTAATTCTGAGACTGAGCGTCTAGCACAGAAGCTCTTTTCATCCAAGTTACAGCCAAATCTGACACGCAGAGCGCTGCGCAGTCTGAAAACACGTCTCTGTATGGTGGCAGAAATCCGCCATGCTCTTCTGCCTGCCTAAGCCTGATTCTGCCATCTGCCCAGGTGCAGGCAGGGAGCTGAGCCATCAGCAGGGTCTCAGCGCACTCTCCTTCTGATCCCAAGGGGGAACACAAACATCCAGTCCCATAAAAGCCATTGAAATGCTTTAAAGCCAGAGTTTGCACTGGTATCACAGCCCCAGGAAGCCATGCTTTAAAATGATGCAGCTTTTTTTTTTCTGCTGCTGTTTCCTTATCAGGAAATCTCTCTATGGCACACCAACAACAAACAGCAAAAATCTGTGTTAAACTCTCTCTCCCTTATTTTTAAGCCTTCTCAGGTTTTTAAGTGGATTTAGCCCCATGCTGGGCTACATTCCTGGCACCTGGCTGCCCCCTCAACAGCTGTAAACTAGGAGATTTGAGTGAAAAGTCCTCTTTTCTTCCTTCCAGACTCTTCCTCTGGAGGCTGAAGGTGTGCTGTCATGCCCTAGAAGCGATACTCCCTCTGCAGGATCTTGGGAGAGTCAGTTCTTTTGTTTTGTTCTTTCTTGCACTGTAGAACTGTAGTCCTGAATCCTGGCCTTTGTTCTATCTTCAAAAGCAGTGAAAAGTCTGCTTCACACTCCACATCACCTCCTTTAGTGTTATACCACCTCTTTTCTTCTCCTCAGAAGTACACTTGAGCTGTATTTAGTGCTCACTGAGATAAATGAGGATAATCTCTCTATTTCATCATCCTCACCATAGTCAAAGATGCCTGCTCTCTGGACCACACAGGTAACACTCCCAGATTCCTGTTCACTGTTCAGACACAAGGATGCTATTATTCAGCTTGTTGTATGCATGCGCTGAAGACAGTGTCTCTGTTACAGAAATGCTTTGTAAATGCTCATCATTACTACTTAAAGGTAGTTTGTGGTAGGATGTTACAAAAGCCCCAGGAAAATACTAGGGTTGGAGATGGCAATTGTGTGGGGTCAGGCTATACTCCTCTATGAGTACATCACAAATAACATGGTACCAGACTAAGCCCTGAGAGGAACTGCTGATGCTGGGGTTTCCAATTCAAGAGTCACCGCAGGTTGAAAGAGCTATGTAGATCAACTATCTCTTCTTCCTCCTTCCTGTGCCTACCCCTTTGCTTGGTACAAAAAATATCAAAGATGCTTCAATCTGTATGTCTTAGTTTAACTCTTTTCTCAACACATTATTTTGTGTTTCTGAACATTATATAAAAATTCTATATGATGGGAACTGAAGTTCCTATCCCACAGGCCTAATGATGGGCTAACAGCAATTTAGTCTACAGATACTATTCTCTCCCTTTTTTACACATTATTTGTAAGAATACAGAGCCAACATTATTCTCAGGAATAATACAAAAGATTCAGAATATTAAGGGCATAAGCCAAAAAAACTTATGGTTGATTGTAAAAGTCAACTTAAAATTTGATGCTGAAATGATGAAACCAGCTAAATGGCAGATATAAATATAAATATAAAATTTCATCCTAAATGAGGACACATGACAGCAACATTTAAGCCCCCATTTTGATTATGTCCACCACTGTTCTCATTTTATACTTTTTTATTTTTATTTTTTATTTTTTCCAATATAAATTTTTTATTTGCTTACAGACTTAAAACACTTTTATAAAACATGTCACACATGTCAATCAAGATGCAAGATGAAGAAAGAGAAGCACTTCTGGAGCTCTCCCCATTTAGCTAGTGATAGGTGTGGTTAGCCATCAGGTGCAGACCTTGTCTCTCTTTCCCCCTCTACTCTACTCTTCTGAATTCCATGCTTTTAAGTTTTGTCAGCTGTAACACTAACGTTGCTACAATCACATCTAGACATATGTCCCTGCTTAGAGACTTTCTGCTCTGTATCTTAGTATTAGCCAAACTGTCAAACTCTCAGCAGTGACAATTCCCAACACAAAATGATTCACAAGCAGACATTTTTAGTAACAACTGGCATTGGTATACTTTAATCGCAATCCAATGAAAAAAGTCTGTTTGAAAATAAACTTTGAAAAATATTTCCATAAATAACCTTTTTTTGTTGTTTTTTTTAAATTTATTAGATTTTTTTTTTAAAAAAATACCAATCCAAGTTTCTACTCCTTTTCATCCTCCCATTCCCTCCACAACCTTCCCACCCAACCTGCATCTAATCCTCAGAGAGGGTAAGGTACATTGGCTTTGTGGAAGGTCCAAGGCCCTTCCTACTATATCTAGGTTGAGCAAGGTATACATCCAAAGAGATTAGGATCCCAAAAAGCCAGTACATGCAGGAGGGATAAATCCTGGTGCCACTGCCAGTGGCCCCCCAGTCTGCCCAAGCCATGCAACTGTCAACCACATTCAAGGGAATAGTTTGGACCTATGCTGATTCCTTCCTTATCCAGCTGGAGTTGGTTAGCGCCCATTATCTCAGGTAAACTATTCAGTGGGTGACCCCATCATTGTCTTGGCCTCTTTGCTTGTTACTTCCCATTCCAGCTGGAGTTGGCAAGCTCTTATTAGCTCAGGCAAACTGTTTCAGTGGGTGAATCCATCATGGTCTTGACCTCTTTGTGATATTCTCATTCTTTCCACTCTTCATCTGGTCTTTGGGACCTCAGTCTCTACCTCTGTTTCCATCAGTTGCTGGATAAAGATTCTATAGAGATATTTAAGATAATCATCTGTCTGATTGCAGGCTAAGTCAAGATCAGGCCCCCCCCCCCTCTATTGCTTAGGGTCTTAGCTGGGGTCGTCCTTGTGGATTCCTGGGAATTTCTCTAGAGCCTGATTTCTGCTAACTCCATAATGGCTTTCTCAATAAAGATATCTCTTTCCTTACCCTCATCACTGTCCTTCCTCCAACTCGACTATCCCATTCCTTCAAGTTCTCTCCAAACCTCCCCTTCTCTCCTCTTCTTCCCTATCTATTCCCCTCCCCCGCCCCCCGCTCCCAATTTTGTCAGGCAATCTTGTCTGTTTCCAATTTCCAGGTGGTTCTATATATGTTTTTATTTGGGTTCATCTTACTTCTTAGCTTCTCTAGGATCATGAACTATAGGCTCAATGTCCTTAGTTTATGCTAGTATCCACTTATGAATACCATATTCATGTTTTTGGGTATGGGTTACCTCACTCAGGATAGTATTTTCTAATTCCATCCATTTACATGCAAAATTCAAGATGTGATTGTTTTTTTTTTTCCATTGAGTAGTATGCTAAAGTGTAAATGTGTCACATCTTCTTTATCCATTCTTTGGTTGAGGGGCATCTAGGTAGTTTCCAGGTTCTGGCTATTACAAATAATGCTGCTATTAACATAGTTGAACAAATGCTTTTGTAGTATGATTGGGCATCTTTTGGGTATATGCCCAAGAGTGGTATTGCTGGATCATGAGGTAGGTTGACGCCCAGTTATCTGAGAAACTGCCATGTTGATTTCCAAAGTGGTTGTATAAGTTTGTATTGCCCCCAACAATGGATGAGTGTCCCCCTTACTCCACATCCTCTCCAGCATAGGCTATCATTGGTGTTTTTGGTTTTAGTCATTCTGACAGGTGTACGATGGTATCTCAGAGTTGTTTTGGTTTGCATTTCCCTGATAGTCAAAGATGTTGAACATTTTGTTAAATATCTTTTGGCCATTTGAGATTCTTCTGTTGAGAAATCTCTGTTTAGTTCTGTACCCCTTTTTTAAATAGGATATTTAGAATTTTAATATCTAAGTTCTTGAGTGTTATACCTAACCTACTTTGCATTCCATCTAAGGAAAACTGTCACTATAACTATCTAGTCTTCGATCCTACAAGTTTGCATATCTTTAGCCTTTTCTGATAGCAGGAGCAAACTTTAAACTGATATGCTACACCTTGATACCTTGTATGGCTCTCAGCACACTCTACCTGCTTCTTAGTGCCTAAGAGTCAAGCCTAAAACTCTCATCCCGCATGGAGGTTCATCTGTCCAGGAATTACACGTCACCTTCCCAGACCTCTAGAATGCCAATGCTTGCACTGTGGCAGGTATTTTTACTTGGTCTTTTGTTCTTATTAACATACTGGGTGTTCAAGAGCTTACTCACTGTCAGAAACTGTTTGGTTGGTCAAAACTCTTAAAGGAACCACACTCCCTACCTCCCTCTTTTATCCAAGCAGCCTCAGGTTCTAGATAGAAATACAATGAGGACTACTAAGAACTCAAGAACAATGGCAATGGGTTTTTGATCCTACTGCACATACTGGCTTTGTGGGAGCCTAGGCAGTTTGGATGCTCACCTTACTTGACCTGGATGGAGGTGGGTGGTCCTTGGACTTCCCACAGGGCAGGGAACCCTGATTGCTCTTTGGGCTGACGAGGGAGGGGGACTTGATCGGGGGAGGGGGAGGGAAATGGGAGGCGGTGGAGGGGAAGAGACAGAAATCTTTAATAAATAAATAAATAAAAAGAATACCAAAGGGGGGGGGAAGAAATACAAATGCCACATTGGTGTGACAAATTGTAGTAGTATGATATTATGCTCTGATCTTTGGACTATTTTGGGAGGGTTGTCACCCAGTTTCCAAATGAATCACACATGGAGTCTTATTTATAAATGTCTGGCCTTAGTTTAGCTTGCTTCTTGCCTGCTTTTCTTAACTTGTTTCATCCTGTCTACTCTTTGGCCCCTGTGTTTATCCTGTTCTCTTCTATAAATCTTTCTCTTATTCCATGGATTGTCATGTATATGGGTGGCTGGCCCCTGATGTCCTCACCTTCTCTGGATACTTCTCCAGAACCCCTTCTCCCAGTTTTCTCCTATACATTCTCTCTGCCTGCCAGCCTCACCTAGGCTTTCTCCTGCTCTGCTGTGGCTGCTCAGATGTTTACTAGACCATCTGGTGTTTGAGACAGGCAAAGCATCACAGCTTCACAGAGTTAAACAATTGCAACATAAACAAAAGTAACACACCTTAAAAAAATATTCTCAATAGTAGTTGATAGTCATCTCACAGATAGAACAGTAGCCACACCCAGATTATGCTGAGGAGAGAGGATTTACTTCATGGAGTTCAGGACAACAACAACAGTAAAAGGAAATGAGTTAATCCTCTTATAAGGCACTGGCAGCAGGGTATGATTGGACCTCTAATTTTAGTTTTGTTCACAAATGAACAAACAAATGAAATCTATGGAAGTTTAAGACTGAATAGATGGTTCAGTGGTAAAGCATTTGCCATGTAAATGTGAGAACCTGAGTCCAGATCTTTATAATTCATGTAAAGACAGATGTAGAAGCATGTATGTGTAATCCCAGTGCTCCAATGATAACATGAGAAGGTAAGAGAATCTGCAAATGCTAGCTGACCTACAATGAAGCAAACAAGATAGAAGTCATGAACCTATATACTGCATTTTCTATGACCTCCACACAATTGACATAGAACTTCCATGCCAGCATCCACACCCACAGACATGAACACACACATGCACACACACATACACAAGCTTAAACTTTTTATAAATAAACTGAAAACCTGTATTATCATTGATTTCTATTAAGTAATAGGTGGTAGAAAAAGTGGCCTATAGCCAAGTGCTGTGACTGTCATAATTTGATACTCTAAACATATACTCAAAAATCAAAGTCCATGTGCTTGAAGATCCATGAATTAGTCAAAAACTTTGATGCTTTGAAACATCTCAAGAACCCGCTTTGATTCCACACTCATAGTGGCCTTTGATAGCTACCTCATTCTTTATAGACAGGAGCGTGGAGAAAGATGCCTCCAGACCCTGACCATCACTCACACAGCTAGTTCCCAAGAACAGGGCTTGAGACTCTTTCTGTCTTCAACTCCAATTTAACAATTTGTTCTCTCTAAGCAGCCTCCCCATGGAAGAAAATAAGTCGTGGCTAATCCTCGGCACCACTGAGATCTGGCTTCTTCCTCTCTCAGCCAGTCATTTCTCTGAGCTGTGGGCAAGTGTCTGCATGCCAGATAACATATCTGGCATGTGTAAGCTTTGTAACACAAAGGGAGGTCTGAACACACAGTGCACAGCTGACAAGGGGACGAGAGGGTGCTGAGAGGGATAACATTTTAAGCACAGCAGTCTCACTGGTTTGTGTACAACCTTCTATGTGGAGATACATCCACATGCAGTAGTGAGAAAAAATACGATTCTAGGATGGTAAAGCTTTTAGACTCTTGAAATTCTAGTGTGTCAGATCTATGGGTGTGACATTGCAAACAACATACGCTGCAACTTTATTGGCTTTAGAAAAATGGGAGAAAATATTTCACCACAGAAAGCTCCTGGGTGTGTGAGAACAAGGAGTTTTAGCCTCAGCAGTCTATGAAGGAAACTCAAATGAAGTGACTAACATATAAATACCGCAGTGGTCAGAGGAGAGCACATTTGATTAAGAACATAGAGGTGCCACTGAGGGGCGGAAGGTTGATAGAGGTGCCAGTGTGGGTTTGTAAGTTCTGTCTGTTCAGACTTGGTGACTGGATGTGTGTTCCTTCCCTCCTCAGCACTGCCAGCTGCAGTTCTTAATGTGTTATTGCCTACCAGTCCTGGCAGGCAACATGCATGTTAGGAGGCATGTTCAAGAACATTTACTATGTTTCAGAGTTTATATTCTGAAGAGGTTCAAAATGAGCCCCTGACATAGTTCTTGAAAGGAGGTTAAAACAGAGAGACTTCTTGGAACAACTCAAAGAGTTTTGGGGTTTTTGTTTGTTTTGTTTTGCTTTTGTGATCTGAAATTGATGTTCAGTCTCCCAATTTGCAGAAGGCATTTATTAGAGTCCTTCACTTCTTAAGAAAAGATTTTCAGTTTTGAAACAACAGAGAAATAGATTTTTATTACAGAGACATTGATGTTATTACAGAGATAAACCAAAGAACTCAGACTGTCATCATCAATTCCTAAATAAAATTAGAGAAAGCAGTTGCTATAGCAAATGACTATTCATTATTTTTTATCATAGTTAGGCATTGGAGGCAAAATTATTCCCAGCAGTGAAGACCAATAAAAATAGAGTGTACTGATGGGAGAATGGAATGAGCACCTTCAGAAGACCTGGGGCCTGGCAGGCAACTTTGCTTTTGACTTTATAGTATAATTTTTTTTTTTTTTTAAAAAAAGTGTTTTTTTTTATGACTCAGCAGTTAAGAGCACTGCCTGCTCTTCTAGTGGTCTTGACTTCAATTCCCAGCAACCACATGACTCACAACTGTCTGTAATAAGCTCTGGTGCCCTCTTGAGGGAGAGATCTGGTCAGTTGTCCTCATCAGTTTAGACCCGAAACCCAGTGCAGACATGTTTAACAGAATTGCCATATGTGGGCTGCTCATGCTTTCTTCAGCATTGCTAGGGTATAACTTTCAAATTTCAATTTCATTTTTTACAAGCATCTGCTAAGTGGTAGGTATGTTGATTTGTTCCATACATGTGTGTTTTATCCTCTCAAGAATCCTGAAAAATGAAAAAATAAATGAAGTTTATTTTCATGCCAAAAAAAATGAAGACATTGAATGATCCTTGTTTTCACAATTAAATCTCCCATGTTCTTCCTCCCTCCTGGTCAGTCTCAGGATGATAGCCATCTTTCAAGGGGGTCCTTTTGTCTCTGCTGTCTAGATCTCTGAGTCCTGTAGGTGCATGATGAGTTCTTGGTAAAATCAGCTTATCCGGGGCTCCAAACTTATGATGTTTTAATATGATGCTGTCAACTGCACATATGTTGAGTTACATTCATGGCTATCCTTTGACATGTGAGGTCCCCAAGTCTCAGACTGGACACAGGAAGAAATCACATTATGGGGAGTGAATTGTCACCCACTATCTGGCATATTCCTCAAGCATCACAGTTTCCCTATATCCTTGTCCACATCAGCTTCCAAGTGTCCCACACAACTCTGTCTTTGCCTTTCTTCCCTCCATGCCTGTAGTGTTTGGAGCGGCGGGGCTGCGTCCCCATTACCCCGGCCGCACCCCGGCAGCCTCCGGCTAGCTTTACCCAAAATAATTACACGGACACTGTATTCTTTTAAACACTGCTTGACCCATTCTCTTCTAGGTTAATTTTCACATATTAATTTAGCCCATTTCTAATCATCTGTGTGTAGCACCCCAATGTGCGCTTACCGGGAAGATTCTAGCCTACGTCCATCCTGGGTCGGAGCTTCATCGCATGTGCCTCAGAGAGCAGAGCTCTCGCCTCTGCCCGCAAGAGTGGAGCATCGTGTCCCTCTGAGGCATCTTCCCTGAGAGGAGAGCTGTCGAGTCTGACCTCACTTCCTCTTCCACCCAGCATTCTGCTCCTCCCACCTACGTTCTAACCTATCAGGTCAAGCAGCTTCTTTATTAAATCAACCAATGACCTTCCTCCATCACATGCCTCTTGCCTCTCTTCCTTCCTGTTTTCTTTTTTGTCTTCATTATTTTTTTTCTCTCTCTCTCTTCCTCTCCCGCCCCCTCTGGCATGCACATGCATTGGAGCATGTGTCAGAGGGGAAGGAACAGTTGAGGGTCTTTCCATCTTGTGCATGATTAACATTGAACCCAGTTCATCCGCACTTTTATTGGGTTATCATTCACTGAAATGATGATATGTTCAGTAGACTGATAAACAGCAACCTATAAAACAAGAACTGTGGGGGTTAACATGACTTAGCCCATGTCTGAATTATTCTTGGTATACATCGATTGCTATACAATAGCCTCCATATAAATAATAATTAATTATTAATACCAATTGCTTAAATTATTCTTTTGAAAAACTGAAAAAGAAAAAATTCAGACGGGCTACAGAATAACTTATTTCTACCATTCAGATATTATTCCAAAATATATTGTTTTATGTTATTATAGCATTCTATATAACTACGCATTATGTGTCTTAATAGAATCAGCCCTGCTTAGTAGAGTATCACTGTAGGCATCGACATGTAATTTTCTTATATGCTTACCATGTATATTTTCATATCATAAATATTTTTTAATCAGTGATCTTACATAACATTGACTCAAATGACCTCTCCCAGGTGTATAGTCTTTCCATTTAAAAAAATCATTATTAAAAACGCCATAGTGAGCTCCCTCTAAACTAGTAATCTTCATGATGGAAATAAGGAATCTCAAGACTAGAGAGAGCATGCCACTGAACAGAAATCCCTGAAAGGACCGGGAGCAGAGCGCATGTCTTTTTTTTATTTTTTATTTTTATTTATTTATTAAAGATTTCTGCCTCCTCCCCTCCACCGCCTCCCATATCCTTCCTCCTCCCCCAATCA
>NW_004949108.1:6499349-6538436 GCF_000317375.1 Microtus ochrogaster | reverse complement strand
TCCCCCAAAGCCAGTACGTGCAGTAGGATCAAAAACCCATTGCCATTGTTCTTGAGTTCTCAGTAGTCCTCATTGTTTGCTATGTTCAGCGAGTCCGTTTTATCCCAGGCTTTTTCAGACCCAGTCCAGCTGGCCTTGTTGAGTTCCCGATAGATCATCCCCAATGTCTCAGAGCACATGTCTTTATGTAGTAATTCTAGAATAAGCGACAGGACTGCTACCTTCTGTAAGGGCCAAGGACCTCAGCAACAGCGCCACCTGCAGATCAGTTCCTGTCAGTGGATGGACGGCATTAGGTCTCTGGATGTCCCATCACCTAGCTCAGCATGAAGATTCTCTCCGCTTGCCTCTTTTCACCCGATCCTTCATCTATGGGTTTCAGAAAGTGAAGTACACAGTCTCTCCTTTAATCCCTTCTCAGAAGCTCCTTTTGGGATCTGCAAAGTGGTTTCATGGCTCCAACCGATCCAGTTTTATCTTTCTCAGAAAAAATCCTGGTGCTGGTTCCAAAACCTCTGTAAGTCAGCCCAGTGGGGAACATGTTGATCTGTTTCTTGGAATCCATCTAATATTTTAGAAAATTTATACTATATTTTTATACTTTTCTTGGATATCTTTAAAGTTTTATCGCATTAATTTTACATTAATTGGAAAGAGGAAAGGCGAAAACATGGCTTGTCTCTTTTGCTTGTTTAGCCGTGGCTCTCTTTAAAATCGCTTGTCTGTTGCTAGTACCATCGTAAAAGTATGAACGTCATGTATCAGCCATCATACAGATTGAAAATAAACTACTGATTTAATTCATCAACATACTGTTTCTTTTTTCTATTAAGTTCCTCTTTTCTTACTTTTATTTCTGTGTATGTTGAATGGGTAAGAACATTCTATGAGGTACGTCCCTTGAAAAGTAAAGTATTTGTGTCATTTTATCCAATTCTACCTTTAGTTTGTGCTCATAATTAACTCATAATTTAATAATCAAAACTACAAGCAAAATGGGAATAAAGTCAAAGTCATATTTTTTTCACTGAAGAGATTACTTTAAAGTCTTCCAGAAACTGTTTTGCCTTAAATATCAATGCACACATTTAAAATCATTCATTTTTATGATGTATGTATGTGTACTACAAGGGTTCATGCTACTGTGTGGGTGTGGAGGTCAGAGGTCAACTTTGGAGCAGCTTCCCTCCCACCTTTGTGCGCTGTGGGAAGAGGTCCCTGGGCTTACACAGCAAGTGTCTACCTGTTAAGCCACAATTTATATCGTTTTGGTGTTTGTTTTTTTCCCATCTGAATACTGGTATTCAGATACTTAAGGATATTGGAAATTTCACTAAGTCATACTATTATTATACTGTCATCATTCCTCTCCTTTTTGCCTTCTCTCTCTCCTTCCATCCCTCCCTCCCTCCTTCCTAGAATCCATCTTCTTTTCCCTCTATACTTTTCCCTGTGCCTGTTCTTCCTATCTGCCTCCCTCCCTCATCGTTCTGGCTATCTGTTTTCACCTTCTTGGAATTACAAGTGACATGTGCTGGATCTTCTATATTTATTTTATTTATCCCCTTTCTTATAATTTTCTGTTTATCTTGCTAAGCCACACTTCTCCAAGAGTCTTATAATTCTTTTTGATTAATGCATGGCCTCCTCTGTGTTGAGGTATTTAGTACAACTCTTTGCACCTTGTTTATTTCACATACATTCACGGTATCTAAGAATTCTAATTAGCCCTCTTCATAGCATCCTGGTTTCTGGGTTTAGAGTGAGGACCTCTTATCTTTTGAACAGTAATGGTCTCTTGATGGCACCGCTGCGTTCCCTGGCCACATCGAACCTCCAGAGCTTTACCCTTCCATGTACCGATCGACATCTGTTTCTCTCAAATACCATTGTCCTGAAATGTTTCATGATTCATAATTTTCTTTTCCCCATTTTATATAAAAATCACATGGATCTGGTCTCAGATTATGTTATTGAGCTTCTGGGTATTGAAGTTTCTGCTGGAAAACACAGCTTTGCTATAGTTTTAATCTAGAATGCTCCCCAAAAATTTAAACCTTGTATGTTGAAGGTTTAAATTTTAACTCTGCTACAACTCCAGAACCTTTTATCCATGGCACTTAGGAGAGGATGCTAGGATGCAAGGGACCATCTTGGTTAGTGCTAAGCCCTCCTCTGTCTCTTTTGTCTCCCAGTGAGCCTGAGATGATCACTTTCATTTACCATGACTCTCATCATGACTGAAAAGGCGTCAGGGCCAACTGACCATGTGTGGGAATCTGTAATCCCATGAACCACAGCAACCTTTTCTGTTGGGTAGACTGGGGATATCAGAGGACCTGTCACAGTAGCACAAAACTAACTAGCACCAGCTCCCTGGTTGAGTTTAGTGACAATGTACACTTTCAAAGGTAAATAGCTACCCGAGGCAGTGACATATGTTTAGCCGCTGTGCCTCAGAGCACGGTCCCCATCTTAGTTCCCATGCTGAAAGCAAAATTGCAGTGGGAAAGGGCTGATGGTCCCGTTGGTCCAAATGCTGCTTTTTCATTAATCACTGTCTGAGATACCCAGAGAGTCTGCTCATTCCATTAAGTCTTTTTGTGAAGATATAGAGTGATTTTTCTGACTGTAGAACTTGCCTCTTTGTGTGAAGAACCGCCATGTTTACTACAAGACATCGTTTTGTCTACCCAAACACGCACACACACACACAACAGACACAGAGACATGCACATAGATGTACACACACATACACAGATACAGACAGACACACAGATATAGACACACAGACACACAGATACAGGCAAACACACACACACACACACCTCTATACGCTAGTACATTTCTCTCTCTCTCTCTCTCTCTCTCTCTCTCTCTCTCTCTCTCTCTCTCTGATAGAATATTTTAAAGTTTTGTTAAAATTTTGCCACTTCCTCAAAGATTCCAGGTTGTGAGAGAGTAGGAACAGTCTCTAGAAACAATGATGCTGACTGGCTGCACAAATCACTACAGGAGTGTTGTTGATTACAGCTTCAATAAGCAGTTAGAAACCTTTAAATTCTCCCTCAGCACAAAGGAATATTCCTCATCTTCTCCATTGTATATATCTTTCATCGTTTACATTGAAACTGTGAAAATGTTGATTCTCAACAGTGTCTATATGCTCATTGCTTAATCTTTGTTGTTTGTTGACTCTGGAATGTTCCCAAAGGCTCATATGTTTCAAGTTTAGTCTCTTGCTTGCGGTCCTATTTGGAGAGTTGTGGATGCTTTTGTAGGTGGGGCCAAGCTTGAAGCAGGTTACTAGGGGAATCTTGGGAAAAATCACACCTGCCTCTCACTCTGGTCAAGAGTTCACTATCTGCCAGTCTCTATCCAGCAAATAAGCTACTGCCATAGACCCAATTTCTTTTGTTTTCTTTTCTTTTCTTTTTTTTTTTTTTTGTCTTTGCACACTGATGGATTGTGTCTCAGGCATACCTTCCTTTGATAAACTGTTTCTATGCAGTAATTTGGTTATAAAATACCCACCACAGCTTCCAATAGCACACTTTGACAATTACTTTCCCCCATATCACTGTGAGAAATAAAACCACTGTCTAGGGCTCTAGGTTCATGTAGTTTTCGTGTGTATCTATTTTCATCTTAGTGTAGATAATCAACGGTATGAGTCTCACTGTTGTTTTGCTCAGCTTTCCTTTCTCCACAGGGTGCCTGTTACTAATTTGAAATACAGGAGTCTATTTGAGATTATATATGTTTGGGGGAATTGAATTCCCCCTCCTTACTGATTTAATTTTGTATTTTAAGTTGAATATCCACCTGGGTCTCAAAGTAAGAACTATAGAGGATTTATGCTCAGATAAGCATTTCTTTTGTTCTGTCCTCACTCTTTCTTTTATTCCATGCTTGAGTTTTATTAATCTGTGTTCATCATTTCTTCCTCTTTGTGGGTCTGTGTCAATATGCGAACTGACCAGTGTGTGATGTTTATCATCAAAAATTCATCACAGAAAAAAAAATAATGATCTGTAGGACTCAGGATGATCTCCAGTGAATTCATGAGTTTGTCACACCTTGGTGTGATCCCTCATCTCCAGCTGAAGTAGATATATTTTTAGATATGTTATCATATATAGCCAAGAATCCAAGAGCGACTTTAAATATCCCATTCTTCTGCCTCTACCATACAACTTCTGAGATTACTGGTGTGAGTGAGTCACCATGCCTTGCTTAAGATAGAGTGTTCCTCTTGCTGGTGGTTGGTAAACCATGGCAGTTATGTTTGGGATAGTCATTCCTTCAGTTGTTACATTACATACAACTGGAGAAGAGAGAAGGACAGAGGGAGACACAAAGAAAACAGAGACAAGGGCAAAGAGATCATCTTCCGATTTGTCAGATCATGCCAGGTACACCGTCACATCTCTGTGTAGTACAGGGCCAGCAGCTTCATGGCTGGTGGGTGTGTACCATGTCATAGGTGACAGAGATTAGGAGAGAAAGGCCCTCACTCCTCCAGCCACTGTATTCTGTTCACAACCATGTGAACTTAGAGACTCTATGCCCCAGAAGGAAAGAAATCTCCCTGCTATCTCAAATAAGGTCTTGGAAACCCCAAGCGGAGCAGGTGAACTAAGCTAGACTCCGGGCCCATGGAAACTAAGACTAAAGAAGAGAAGTAAATGCTTATAAGATGACCAGTTTGTGGTAATTTATTGTTCCTTATAGAAAAATAGTACATAGATGTTTAATTTTGCATCCATTTTTAAAGATGGGTATATTTTTTTTTGTATTTTGTATTTTTTGTATATTTTAGTGTATTGGATTCATCAAATCTGCCTATCAGTTAATATTTGTAAAGATTTTGTCTTATCATTTTAAAGATTGCAACTTTGTAACACTCTATCTTTTTATTAACTTTTAAAATTATGTGGGATAGTTGATTTCTATTCTATAATAAATTGTTATAGTATACCTTAGGGGCATGAGGAAATCATTTTCATATCATAGCTAAGGTAAGCTTATTACTGTTATTCATTTCATAGAATGTTTCATTTTATTCTTTCTTGATGAGGACAATAGCAGCTAGACTTTCTGAGTACTCTTTCCTTCCTCATTCCCCCTTTCCCTTTTTCCTGTTTACTTCAAATACTTTGTCAGATTTATATAGTTTCAAGTGGCCACCCATCCATATGTGTCTTCCCTGGAAACCCCAGTCTCCTTTATTTTTCCTTCATCTTTCATTATCCATTTGTTTGGTTTTGCATATCCTTTGACTCCACTGAACCATTATATAGTAATCAACTATGCTACTTGCCTTTTCCCATTTTCTTTTGACCTTTTCATACCTTTAAGATATCATTTTTTTACTGTTTCTGTATAATCCATGAATCTAGAGCTATATAATCCTTAGTCTTTACTCCCCCATCTCTCTGTCCTTCTTTTAGTGATGACCTATCATTGACAGTTTATTTATAGTTAATGTCAATCCTATACAAAATACATTTGGGTACCAATGTATTTGGAAATTTTCAAGTCAGATTTTTATCAATTTTAATATTTTCTTTTAAAATATTTATTATTTATGTGTATATACCTGAATTAGTTTATGTATCAATTTGTGTAGGAATACATAGATACTAAAATAGGGTGTCTTAATCCCTGGAACTGGAGTGACAGGCAGATGTGAGTTTCTCAATATAAGTACTGGATGCTGAACTTGGTTCCTCTGAAAGAGAGGAAGTGACCTTAATTACTAAGTCATTTTCCAGTTCTTTTATCAATATTTAAAATTTCTTATCTAATTTCCTCTTTTTACTATTTTTATCCTTTAGACTTTTAAGCATATTTGTGTTTTGCAATTTAGAGTTGTAAAGAAAGTAAAATAATTTATTCATATGGTCAACCCAATGCTACTTTTTAATTCTTAGTTTACCTACTGTGGCTATTTTGGAATGGATTCATACATTCAATTTTGACTTCTCAGCCAAATGGAAATATCATTGTTTAAGGACTGTGAGGGGTGTACCCACACACTGAGACAATGGGGATGTTCTATCGGGAACTCACCAAGGCCAGCTGGCCTGGGTCTGAAAAAGCCTGGGATAAAACTGGACTTGCTGAACATAGTGGACAATGAGGACTACTGAGAACTCAAGAACAATGGCAATGGGTTTTTGATCCTACTGCACGTGCTGGCTTTGGGGGAGCCTAGGCAGTTTAGATGCTCACCTTACTAGACCTGGATGGAGGTGGGTGGTCCTTGGACTTCCCACAGGTCAGGGAACCCTGATTGCTCTTTGGGCTGATGAGGGAGGGGGACTTGATCTGGAAAGGGGGAGGGAAATGGGAGGCAGTGGCGGGGAGGAGACATAAATCTTTAATAAATAAATAAATAAATAAATAATAAAATAAAAAATAAAAATGAATAGTTGTATCAAAAAAATCTTTTTCTATCAGCCATTTTTATCTTTAAAAATGGATGCAAAATTAAACCCTAGGATCATCATATTTTAGTCTTGGCATAAGTTTAGGGAAACTTTGGGAAAAATGTTATTTAATATGGTTTGACAAGTTGAAGGACATAACAAAATAGCAGAATTGTCAGGTTTGTCTCAATGACTCCCATGACATTCCCAACCCTACCAGTTCTGCAGGCAGAAGGGGATGGGAGTGTTTATCAGGTTGACTGTATCAAGGTATTTGTTAGGTAGAAACAAAATATGGAGAAAGAGATTCAGTGTGAAGGGGACAGTGTAAGATGTGCAGGGGAGGTCATTATAGTAAATTAAAGGCCCCATTAATAATACAAGACATGAGTGTGGCATTGAGAAGAAACCGCTAGATGAGAAAGATGGAACTCCAGCGAGAGAGCTTCCTCTGCCCTGTGTGTTGCTCACTGTGGGACACTGGTGAGGAAATCAATTCTTAAAATAGTGAAGGCCCTCCAAAGGAGGAGAAAATTCCCACGGTGATCAGGGTCATTGGTGTGTCATGCCTTCCTTCATCTTGGCGCTTCCCAGGGAGCTTTATGTTTTATGCATTAGAAAGGTGATCCTCAGCTGTGAATTGCTCCCCTTCGCTGCAGCTTTTGCAGTTTCCCCATGTCTTGACACATTTTCATCTTTTCCTGATATTGTTGGGTCTGGTTTCACAGTAGGGTTCTCAGGTCTCTAACTGTACCAAAGGATCTCTGTGGTCATCTTTAGGGCCAGTCTAAATAGAGAGTTCTGAGTATAATCAGGACTCTAAAAGCCCCAACACATCCCTTGGTGGTTAGGAATGTGAAATATAATTTAAGATACTTCTTCATAAGGCATGTTTCCTTCTGATAAACTGTTAGGAATAAATAGAACAAGAGAGAAACTAATGGAGAAAAAAGGGTAGAGAAGGAAGTAGAAAAAGGAGAGTAGAGAGAAAAGATAAAGAAATATGCATTTTTTGATATGCAGCCATACACAACAACATACCCGCTTTTATGTTTATATAATTCTCAAAGCGTTACAAACCTTTTGCTTCATGGCATAGAACTCTGTGACTCTTCATGGTGAAATGTCCAGCCTTTGTAGCAGTTTGAGTGATAATCTTGACCCTTGATTCAGACTATGTGAAACAGCTCTATTTATTTATTTGTTTGCTCATTCATTCATTTTAGTGTTTTTGAGCCCCACATTGGGCACCACTCTGTAGTACGAGAGGGGGAGCAGGCTGCATCCCACTGTTTCACTAGCTTAATCCCCGAAATAAACACACATAAATTGTATTAATTAAATTACTGCATAGCCAATTGTATCTTTCCTATTCTTGGCCAACTCTCATATCTTAATCTAACCCATTTTTAGTAATTTGTGTATTACCATGGGGTCGTGGCTTATCAAGAAAGATTTTAACCAGTGGCGGTCTCAGGCAGGAGCTTCATGGCATCTGCCACGCTGCCTTCTTTCTTCCAGAATTCAGTTTTGTCCTCCCCTCCTACCTCAGTTTTGCCCTATCAAAAGGCCAAGGCAGTTTCTTTATTCAACCAATGAAAGCAGCACAAATACAGAACCTCCTACATCAACAAGGTTTGTCTGTAGCTTTGGAGCCTCTCCTGGAACTCGCTCTGTAGATCAGGCTGACCTCAAACTCATGGAGATCCACGTGCTTCTGCTTCCCCAGTGCTGGGATTAAAGGCATGTGCCACACTGCCTGACTAAACAGGTCCATTCAATGCAGAACTTTTTAAAGAGCAAATTCCAAAAGAATTCACTGACGTGAAAAGGGAACTTGCTGCCATCTGAGTGGCTGAGATGACAGTGGACTGAGGAGGATCATGCTACTGTCCAGTTACTGTGGTGTGCATTGAAACCTAGACCATACCTAACCAACAGTGGTAAGTACAGAGGAGCAGGACTGTGACCATTACTGTGGGTACTGTACCTGTTTTTTACAAATTCTATATTCCCAGTCTTCAGAGAGCAACTCAATGCTCCTTTCCCATAAGTATGTTGTAGGGAGAATTCTAATTGGCCTTAATAAGGACCAAAACTAGGTCACACTACACCTAAAAATTGTCTTTTTGTCCCATTTAAAATTATCTTTTAACTATCAGTTAGATTATAACTTCATTAATTTTTTTTAATTTTTCAAACTGTTTATAAGAACATCAATTATTATCTATAAGTATAAAACATATAGTTTTGTAAATTATATGTGAATTAATTTGACTGCTCTCATGATAGTCAATATTTCATTCTTAAAGAGCACAAATAAATAGTACATACTATTTATAGCTTAGTTAAATAAAGACTGCAAAATTCTGGTGAAAAAAATAAAACCTGGAGTCAGATATCAGAGTAAATACTGAAAGATCAGAAAAGCAAAGGACCAGTCATAGTCACCTCTTGCCAATCTGACTCTTCATACCAAAAGGGCAGAGCACTCTTTCTGCTCTACCTTTTCACTTCCTCTCTCTTCCCAGCCTTATCACTTCCTGTCTGTTTTTACAGACCTACAGATCTCTATGGTTAATTAGTGGTTAACTCTACCCTTTCATTTTCAGGTAAGCTTTATTTGTTAGGGCACAGAAATGTCACCAAATGTCCTATGAATCATTTCCTGCCCACACTTGAGAATCTTAATTAATATCATATTTATGTCACTTTGTCTCTTTGTGACTCAGTTTCCCTTTGTGAACAAACGGCTGATTGGACTGTATATTTCAGTACTTTAAACTAGTGTCACTTGAATACTCATCAAATACTTTTTCTATTATAAATTAAAGACTTGAGAATAAGAGGTTGAGATAATAAACCAGTGTGGCTCATTTTGACTTCTCAGAAACTGTTTAATTCTCATTCACTATTCTCAAATATCAAAATGTCTCATCGATGGAGGGAATGCCATATTCCATTTAGAAATGTCATCTTCACAATGAATGCAAGTTAATGACAGATAAGAGACTTTTATTTGTTAAGGTGTTGGCTATAGTTCTAATGAGAAGTGGTTTTTCAAAGGGATGTGCAATTTGCCACTAAGGACAAAATAACACACTCTAAGGGATTGCAATGTTCAGACCGAAGAGATAATAAAAGGGTTTGAAATGTTATCTGGAAAGGAAAAGAGCTCGGGGGAAAAGGCTCTAGTACCAGAACTTATAAAGTGAGCATTCAATTATTTTGCAGGGGAGAGAGAATCAAGACATTATATTTTAAAGAACGAAATAGAGATTTTTTTCAAACCACTCTTTTTTTTTAAATCTAAAATATTTCAAAATACTTGACATTCACAGAACTTTAGGGGGGATGGGGGTATTTTTTCAGGATGTTAGAACATAAATATATTGCAAGATTTTATCCGCAAGGAGAGCTGAGTTTTCTCAAGCTGAGACATGGATTTATAGACATGGTCTATGAAAGTTGTAGCTGTTTTGAACACATGCAAATTTTATAAAGGATTGAACTGATGAGTGCAGACTTCACCAATAAAACGTACTCTTTTCAAAGCTGGCCTCCACTGAAAGTTCTTTCTAATATTAAAAAGATTCATCCCCCCTCCCCTCCCCATGGTGATTTTCAAATGTCTCACACATGCAGCAAAAAAGCAAAAAGGAAAAAAAAAAAGCATGTTTTCCAAGTCACCTGAAGATAACCCAACACTTTCACTGTGAGCAGATTTAATATTAAATAAAATGTCGAAAGTCTCCCTCATTCACTGGACAGTACCAACAAGAAGTAAGTGCAGTTTCTCACCACCTCCCTACAGAGCAACCAGACTGATGGAGATACACGAACTTCTTGGTACTTTGCCAGGGGCACCCTGGCATGCGGTTGCTCTAGTGCTTTGCCTCTGGTTAAACCCCATGACAGTCCCAGGCCAAGTTTTCCCCTCTTTATCGTATGACTTTAGTCATTATAGCTCTTTATAAAGTATACGATAATGTGTTATAAAAACATCTGCTTCCAAAAATCTTTGCAATAAGCCCTTAAAGCAACATAAGATTTCAGAAATAAAAATTACTGGATTCTGGCATCCAAAACAATTTCAACACTGTTGTTATTTTCTTTACTAATTTGCACATAGAATACATGTAACTGAAACTTATTGAGTATATACTAGGTCCTGAATTTTGGTAGACTTTATAAGACAATGTTATATTCTTACAATAAGAAATAAACAAAACTCATCTGAACTTTATAGCATAACGCCCAGTGAGAAAATATGTGATTCAAAATTATTCATAAAATAGTAACGTGGTATGAGTTGTTGAAGCATGCAAAATGGCAGAGAGCATTGAAGATGTGTTTATGTTACAGCACATCTTATTGTCCCAAAGACCTAGTAAGGACTGGCAGATTCTCCTTCCCTCATGGTCAAATTAATTATGTTCATTTCTTATTGAATCTATTGTCAGTCCTGGTAACTGAGAGGTGAATTTCATACAACTGATCTAAAAATCTACTCTGAGGATCAGCTTTTGAATTAAAAATAGAAAATGGTTCTGTAAGTCACAGAGAAATAGCATCAAGGAAAGTGCTTCTGGCAGAAGAATGGGCTGTACCAATCTCACCAGCTTGTGATGGGTACTTGCTGGTACACTATACCTAACTCACTATTCAAGGCAGGGGCCAACCTTCTGAGGGACATGACTTCTGCACACACATTCCAGACTACCACTCCCTGATGATGAATACAACTGAAGAACTTCCTGGCAAATAGAAAGAAACATTTTTATTTTTTTTAAAAAAATAATTCAATTCACAGTGCTATAAAGGGGAAAGGACATGACTCAGTCTGAGAAAATAGCTCAGTGAGTAGGATTCTTGCTCTTGAGGGCCAGGATTGACACCCACAGAACATGCAGAAAGCCTGATTATTATGAGTTAATGTAATCCCCGTGCTTATCTGGTGATATGGAAGGTAGAGATAGAGAATTCTGGGATTGTGGGGTGGCTAGCCTGTTGTATGCATTGGCAAGCAACAAGGTAGAAGGTGAAGACAACACACACAAGGTTTTTCTCTCATGTCTACAGAATATTGTGGCACACATCTACCTACCTCACACATAAGCGCGCGCACACACACACACACACACACACACACACACACACACACACACTCTCTCTCTCTCTCTCAAACTCTCTCTCTCTGTGTCTCTGTCTCTCTCCCACACACACACAAACACACATTAGTAGAGAAAATGAAAAGAAAGTCACTCAAATTGCAGTTGAATTGTCACAAGAAGAAACTAGTAGAGATGATATATGAAGAGAGGGGTTTGCATATAGGGTGAGATTATTAAACTAAATATCCAAGATGATTATAGAACAGGGGAATCAAGGTAGTAGAGGATCTAAGTTTTCCTTTGACAAATGGGAGCTTATGGATCTTCAAGTATGACATGTCAACCTTAGTTTGAAGCAAACTCTTGAATACAAGTAGTTTGTTCTCAGCCCACGGGTGAAAGAAGAGAAAGTGGGGCAAGGACAAGAATTCTTTGGGAAGGGTGAATTATTGGACTTGCCTGTTTCTGCATGAGACCCCTGAGCTTAAAGTACTCTGGGGAGAGAATCCCAGAAGATATGGATCCCAAGGTCTTAAAGAATCATCAGTGATCACGGTGTGAGTAATGTCTCTTGGGCTTCCTAGTAAGTCTTCCTTGCTTTGGGGCTGGAATATTAAAGTCACTCAGTGACTTCTTAGTGACAGAATTAATATGTTAGCAAATACATTTAATGTAATACATCATAGACAACTATGTGCACAAAAGGAAAAGAGCTCATTATTTCCTTTTTGGGGTTAGAAAAATAAGGCAAATATTCAGTAAGTGAAATATGTTCACCAGTTAAAAAATAACTCTATACAATGGTTAAGAGAAGACAATTTTTTTGTGTGTGTTTAATTCCTTATTTTTTTCTGATACTATCACATTGCCATGTGATTTGCATATGCAGTTCTATAAGGGAGCACTTTACACAAATATGGTTGCCTTCATATGCACATACGATATGCAGAATGTTAGAAACCAAATAGTAGAGCAAGACTAAAACTCCAGTGCAAGAAAAATGTCAATAACAAATAAAATGTCTCAGCTATTAGGAGCATTTACTGCACTTGCAGAAGCCCTAGCTCAAGTTCCACCATCCACATGGCAATTCACAGCTCTCTGTAATTCCAGGACTAGAGCATTTATACTCTTTTCTGACCTCAGGCATCAACCTCACTTATGGTACACAGGCATACATGTAGGAAAGCAGACATGTAAATAACAAGTAACAAGTCAAACCTTTAAAAATTATACATATCTTACACATGGGAACTAATAGATAAAATGTATGATATACATTTGAATAGTGAAACCAAAAATAATATGTTTAATTTTAATGTCAAAAGGTAAAGCTGCATAAACAAATATAGTTACAATAATTGTAAAAGTATCCTGAAACTCTCAGTGTAGAACAGAAGCTATATGACACATAACATGCTAGTATAAATAGCAAACTTTTGGTGTGGGAAGTACTTCTGTATATGTGTTATGTGTGTACCAGTGTGCACACGTGCATGTGTGAAAGCCAAAGAAAAACCTCAGGTGTTGTTCCTCAAGAATGCCTAGTTTTTTTAAAAAACATATACTTATTTGTATGTGTTGATATATATATATATATATGTATGTATATATATACATACATATATATATATATATATATATATATATAGAGAGAGAGAGAGAGAGAGAGAGAGAGAGAGAGAGAAAGTCAGAGGACAACTTGTAGGAGTTGGTTCTTCTCTTCCACCACGTGGGTGTCCAGGAACTGAACTTGGATCGCAATGCTTGGCAGCAACCATCCTTATTCACTGAGCCATCTCATAAGTTCCCATCTGATTTTTGAGACGGTCTCTCTGGCTTAGAGCTAGCCAAGCAGGTTAAGCTGGCTGGTCAGTGAAATCCAGACATCTACATCTCCAGGACTGGGATTACAGGGCACGTAATCATGCATGAATTTCAAGTGAGTTTAAACTCAGGCCTTCAGGCTTAAAAGAAAAAGGAAAGTATCAATGGAGTCATCTCTCCAACCCAAGTACCAACTGAACCGTCTCTCCAAATCCAAGTACTATCCGAGCCATCTCTCCATCCAAAGTACCAACTGAGCCATCTTTCCAAACCCAAATATACAGAAGGACTTCCAACACCAAACTTTCTAATAAAAATAGTACTTGTTTAATTGACCTTTCAACACTAATTTTAAAGTAGTGTTTTAAATTGTCAACGTTTGTTTAATAATATATGACAAAGACAAAACGAATGCAGAAGAATAGAAGTGGAAGGAATCAAATTACACTCAATAAATAGTTAAATAAAGACAGAACCACACATACAAAGAATCTCCCCGAAATGTAAAGTCTGCAGGGAATACATCATTTTCCACAAAATATAGTAAGCACAATCAATTTCAATTAAAACTATCATCATGATTCACAATGTATCATGTTTGAATCCTTGATACATATGTAAATAGTCCATCATATATTCACAGGCACAGTATTTAAATAAATGGTGATTCTGATGACATTCAAACCATGCCAGAAACTTTCATATAAATATACAAATATCTGGGTTATAAGCAGTTTAATTTACATTCTGTATAAAATGATATTCGTATGTTCAAACATCAAGCTATATTGTAACATCAGAACAGTTTTCCAGGAACAGATCTGTTGTGCTTGAGTTAGGTGTTGATGGATGAGAAGACTCTTTCCTATGATGAATGAGTAAGTTCAACATCTAAGATATATTTATTTTATATGTGTGAAGGTGTCATGCTAGCAACACTCAGCTGAAACCCAAATGTAGGCAGTAAGTCAGTGTATGCACAGGAATGGAAGTCTGAAAGACACAGCTGAAATGGCTAATGTTACAGAATGACTTTAATTCATCTGTGTACCATTCAGCAAACAATATGATTCAGGGATGAAATATAATTAAGTTAAAATTTAAAAATACCTGGATAAATTATTAAACTCAAAGTTCAATAATCGTAAAATACAAATGATCCAAAACCAAAAATGAAACACTATAATAGAACATTCTATTCAGTTTATATCCCAGGGAGGGACATAAAACATGTATTTATGAATTCCTTATTTAGTATCATTAATTCACCATCCCTAGAGAACTGATTTACATGGAAAGCTTACTTAGCCAAGAAAAGCTATTGGAAAATAAGCTTTTCCTCTATTGTCTTGACTCTTTTTCTATTACTGCTTTAATTATCCTGGACTCAGCTCTGCTCCCTGTCCAATGCTGATATTCCCTGGAATTGGTATTTGCGGGCATATCCAAAATATTTCTTTGGTGATTTGAAAGAAAATGGCCCCCAGTGGGAGTGGCACTATTATGTGGTGTGATCTTGTTGGAGAAAATGTGTCACTGTGGGGGGTGGGGTTTGAAGTCTCTCATGCTCAAGCCACACGCAGGGTGGCAGTCAGTCTACTTCTTATTACCATTGCATCAAGACAGAACTCTCAGCTCCTTCCCCAGCACCATGTCAGCCTGCATGCCACCATGTCCCACCATAATGATAATGAACTACACTCTGAAACTGTAAGTTAGCCCTAATTAAGTGTTTTCCTTTATAAGAGTTGCTGTGGTCATGGTGGCTCTTCACAGTGATCGAAACCCTAAGACACATTCCTTCTGCTTTTATGGGTTTTGCATGTTTGCACATGTTTTTCCTATTTTGATAAGCGTTTGTTGTTTTTTTTTTCTGTATATTCTCACAGAAAACTCTGTGACTTGTCAGTTATTATTTAAACCAAAGGACTGCCCAAAAGTGTTGGTATTAGAGTCTTTATATTAAACACCCCTAGAATTTAACCAAATCTGTGTAAACTATTTCCTGAAAATTTCTTTTACTGTCTAGGGATAATTGATCCCTATTACACTATTGAGGACACAGTTTCCCCACACTACTACAGTCCCTGTGTCTTTTCTAGCCAGCGTAGCCCTTTACCCTTTCCCTGTCTTTGTCTAGCTCAACATATTCATATTAATAGAAGATGGGTATCAGAATCATGGCAGAGCCTTAATAGGAAACATTCCACTATGTTCTACCCAGACCCATCTACCATCATGGGTCTCCAAGAAACGTACTAAACTAAAACATGTTACTCAAAAGGCATTCAGCTGGTAGTAGGAAATTCAGATACAGGTAAAATGAAGTTGCTGTCAGGGATCTTAAGAGAGAAAGTAAGAAAGCCAAGTAGATGAAGGGAAGAGAGTGCGATGCAAGCAATGTAAAAATAAATGTCTCCTGAGAGCACAGGAGACGGAAGAGGAGCCTCTGAATTAACAATGTGTGAACAAGAAGACTTCATTGGAGTCAGCCAGTGGGTTATATGTGCTTCACAAGTGATCAAATCAAAGGGAAAAAGTGTGCATGTGTAAGCATGTGCATCTATCCCATCATGGATGCAGAAGCCATAAGGGACAGATACTGAAGTTTCAGAGGCATCGGTGACCCAACAACTTTCACTACCCAAACAGTGAGGAGGTAAAATGCTTTACCTTTCTCTGAGGTGAATTTGTTAGGTTTTTACTGATACATTTGAATTCTTGAGATTCAGTTGCCACGTTTGAAGCTATTCAGAGGCAATTCACGTAAGGTACCATATAGCAGATGAATGCACATTGTACTTTAGAAATGTTTGCTTTTGCTCACCCATCCACAAATCCATTCAATTGCTCGACTAATTTCCATCTTTAAAACAGTTTAGCAAAAGCAGCTGTAGGGGCACAGAGAAAAGAGATGAAAGTAAATATTTATTGGCACCATTCATTTTCTCTCATGCTTTCGGTCACACTTTGAATCAAATAGAGCCAAAAGACTTCAGGGATCAAAGGGACAAATATCATGAAGTGGCCACAGAAACTCCAAAGCCATTTTTCATTTTAGAATATATTAAGGGTGTCTTTGATGACCTATAGAAAATGATTTCATGCTTTTGCTCCCAATTTGAAATAAGCTCTTCCTAGTGGAGAAGAGGCATTCATAATTGGCTTAATGTCTCCTGTAGCCAAAAGCTAAAATAAAACCTAATAGACTGTCATGAACAAGCATTTTTAGCTGCCTGCACTTCAAAATAATTTATTTATGTATTCATTTATTCATCCCACAGTTTGTTTTGTGGCTATATTGTTACATCATGAGGCAGAAAAGGTACAAATTTCTGCCTCTGAAGATTATCCTGTTTTGGAGGAGACATGAGATCATGTTATGTCTAGTAAATTCTAGAAGCAAGAAGCTGGGGTCAGTAGATATGAAATAACTTATGAATGACACACCATACAGCACACCAGGAAAGGCTCCCCTGACCAAATGAACTTCAAACTAAGGCTCCAACTCTGTCTTTCAGACTCAATTTACTGTTATGTAGAATCGGTAACACAACAGTCATAGGACCTTTGAAACAATTAAGTGAGATCATGATTTAAAATAACCACATGTAGTAGCCAACAGTACATGTTATTATCAGGTACTTATAGGATCTATGTTGCCTGTATCCTCTGATTTTTTTCTGAAGTCATAAACAGTATGTTTCTACAATCTGCCTCTTCCTCTGAAGGTTAAGTAGTCATGAACCTATCTTGTATCAGCTCATTGCAGTGCAGGTGCCATGTTAAAGGGAGATGTGGTGTAAGGGTGACACCAGTGGCACAGAGGAGGATGGGCAGGGAGAGCTCTTATGCACTGGCTCTCTTGATTTCCTTCATCTGTGACAGGGCTGATCATATTTCTTTAGCTGCCTTCCAGAAACCAATGTGACAGATTCAATTGGTGTTGGCCAAGGTTTGTTGGTATTTGAGCGTCAACAACTGTGGTGGGACACAGAGTGAATTAAAAGTTCTTGAGGAATTTGCCTTTGGTAAGAAATGCTGGATGCAGCACGTGGGGTAGTTTGCCAGTCCCCTCACTTATCTCCCCCAGGGTGTTCAATAACTATGTTAATAATGACAACAGGAAGCAAAATCAGTATGAGGAACTATGGAGCTGATTCAGTACGAAAGGATGTTGGCCATGCAAGGACATGAATTCAAATCTCCAGTGCTGATATAAAAAATCCTGACATGGCTATACAGGTGCCTATAACCTCAGGGCTGTGAATGGGTGGATCTAGGTTGGAGCTTGCTGGGTGCCTTATTAGTTGCAGACTCATCGGGAAAGCCTGTCTTAAAAGAATAAAAGTGGAGAGTGGTGGATCAGGACAATTGATGCTTTCCTCTGGCTTCTGGTTATATACAACCATGCATATCTGTACATACATGTCTGCATACACCATACACATGCACAGTAAACAGATGAAATAAAACCCTTATGACAATTTCCAGGTCATAGTATTCTAACTTGTGCCTGGTTACATGAGATCGCTACCTGTGGGATTGTTACTAGCCGGTATTTTTGAAATGAAGAAAATGATACTAGAAACTAGATGGCTTTCTTTAGAACACCCCCCCCCCATGGAAATGAGGAAAGGGAACCCACTTAATATCCCGTTAATATCATTTTGGGCATTTGAGTTTCATCACTCTTTTGGTTTTATAGGATAATAGATGGGCTTGGCATTGTTAACTTCTGAAGATAATATTGAAGCCACGATTGACGCTTTAAATTCCACTTCTTTGGAAACCAGCTTTCAGTCTGTGATGGGCAGCCTGCTAGAAATGAGCATGATTAATTCTCCAGGAAAGCATCCGGGGGACAAAGATGCTATGTAATCAATTTTGTTTCCCTTTTTATTTTGGCTGCTTGGGAGTCCTGAATAAACTTCAAATTGGTTCCTGACACAGCCATCACCTGCTTTCTTCATAAATTTTCTTTTCTCTCTTTATTTTCATTTTAACTTTCCTGTGGGCATTTTTTATATCTACATTGATATCGTCATTTCTCTCTGTTGCTAATACTACATTTATGCTTGCATCTTGTGGCAAGCTGCCTCCAGCCTAGTTTGGAAGCAGGCAGGACATAAATCATCAATATACAACAGAACTGCTTCACTCACAGCAACACAGCAACGAGTGAATCCAGAGGGCTTGAAGAAAGCCAACATTCTGAAGCACACTAACCTGAATAAAGACACAGGTGTAAGGTAGCTCAGATTCTGCTGTAGTATCATTTATATCTCATTTATTTTAGTCTATTTATTCATTCTTAGACCTAAATAAATGCTACTCCCTTGTGGGAGCTCTGGTTACATTCCAACATCATTCTAAAGCAGCAAGGTAAAGTGGAACTATTGTTATCAATTGGAAAAGAAAGTTCTGTTTACACAAAACTTAGATGATGCTTCAGTAATTTACCTGTCACAATATAATTGGGCTGTACACAAATTACCTTCCATTTTGATTGATGCATTTTGATGTCTAGGTGGCAAAGATCTCATCATTTTAAAACGTCAATTATAGATGTACAAACAAAGAATATTTATAAGGATTTTTCAGTGACACAAATAATAAAAATACTTGTGTTTCTGATGTGGAAATGAAGAAGTACTTTTTTCCCCATTTCCCACATAAGTCTGTTTGGATCTTGATATGTGTGTGGAAACATGTAAGTATGTATGTATTTTGTCTGTGATAACCCCTTAAGTATGCATTTTCTTAAGCCTGACAACCGAGTAAACTCAGAGGAACATTTTTTTTTTTTTTTTAGTTTAAATAACATTATTTTTCATTTATTTTATGTACATACCACAGTTTCCCCTTCCTCATCTCCTCCTGGTCCACCCCCTCCCTCACTTCCTTTCTATCCCTCTCCTCTTCCACTCCTCCTCTGTCTCCATTCAGGAAGTGGCAGGCCTCCCATTCACTTAAACAAAGTAAGGCACATCAAGTTGAGGCAGGACCAAGCTCCTCCTTTTGTGTCGAGGAAGAGTAAGGTACTCCAGCATGGATAACAGGTTCCCAAGAGCCAGCTAAGCACCAAGAACTATTTCATTTACAGAGAAAATTGGTCAATGAGTATGTAGGCAGTTGTTTCTATTGCTGTAGCAAATGGCTGACAAAATGAATGACAAAAATAACTTCAAGGCAGAAATATCTCTTTTGGTTCATGGTCTCAGAGGTGTCCATAGTCAGCTGGATCCACTATTGTGGGTCCTAAGTTAAGGAAGAACACCATAACAACAGGACCGTACATTGAGAGAGTCATCTCACTTTACGGCAACCCTAGAAGCCAACAGAATGACAAAAAGAGAGGAACCAATGTATCTTCTTAAAGCATGCCCTTGTCCAATACATTTTATTCCCAATTAATGCCATAGGAAGAGGGGTCTCTAGAGCAGGGTGGCCTGTGGGCATGTCTGTAAGAGATTGCCTTCATTGTACTAAAAAGATAGGAGAGACACAGAACACAGATGGTACTAGTCCATGGTTTGACCAGAAAAGATAGTTTATGATTGAACCTACATTTATTCTCTCGTTGCTTCTGCGTGTGATGTGATTCAAATTCCTGCTTTGAATGCCCCACAATAATGGTCTACAACCTAGAATTGTGAGCAAAGCAATACAAAACAAACCACAAACAAAAGAAAGCCTTCTTCCCCACGAGCTGTTTCATGTCAGAATATTTTTTCACATCAATGGAAGTGAAGTTAGGATATGGTACCATCTTTCCCAGTTGCAATTGCACTCTTTCCTATGATTAAATGCTGATCCAGGTATGTCACCCACATCACCATCTCTGAACACAACTTGCATGGTTGACCAAGCCTTCACTGCATGAGGTGGGCACTTTACAGTCAAACCCTAGTACTGAGAGACCCCTCCTCAGCTGAGGAATTCTTTATTGTTTTTTTTCTCTATCCAAGTTATTCAAGTCCTTTCTCAAAGGACTGGGTTAAATGTCATAATATTCCCATGATAGTTTTCTGGTTCTTTATTAATTTAGCATCACTTAGCTAAGGCCCCCTCACTGGACAATGCCCTTAGGACTACAATACAATTCAGTGCTTAAATGTGAACACTTTTGAAAGCAATAATAATGTGATTAATCATCCACTAAAGACTCATGATTTATGTCACAGTGATAGCAAATATTAGATGGGGAAGAATGGGTCTGTGTTGAATATCTTTCCGAGGGATTACCTTTTCTTCAGTGCTCAGAGCAGAGTAAGCATTTGAAAAATGTATGGCAATTGAATAAAACAAACAAAAGCTTGCCATTGAATCTTACTTACAGCTTTAGGAAGGGCAGTCCTGAAAATTCTGACAAACCTGGGGACTTCAGTGCATCTGTTCACTCTAAGTCAGGCTCCATACATATACACACATATCCGTTCTTTGAGAATTTTCTATTCTGTATACTGCTAGGTGAGGAAGTGACCTGGTCAATTGTCCTCACAAATTTAGACCATGAAACCAAATATGGATAAGTTCAACAGAACTATCATATATAGGCTACCTATATGTGCTTCAGCATTGCCAGGGTATAAAAAAATATTGCCAGGTATGCCATGACCCTGGGGAGTGTTGTGTCAGACAGCAGGTGGGTATGCTGCAAGCAAGCATGGGTTCTAGAGTCACACAGGCTGCATGCTTAGTTTCCTAAGGTGCTGAGCCTGGTAAATTTCTTCATATTGGAGAATTCACTTCTTCATCTGCTGTGCGGGAGTGACATAACCAGAGTTATTTTGGGGCCACACAATTTGCATTTGAAATATTAGTAGTTACTTTTTCTTAGGATGATAATTTAGTAAAATTATTTCAGAGAACTAAAGAAAACATTAGAAAAGTTGGGGCCCTAAAACAGTCTGAGTTGGGACTGCGGACCACCATACCCTAAATTTCTTGTAAACAACTTGCTTTCCTCTGTTCTGAGCAGCCTGCAGGTGCTGTGAGCAAGAGACCCTGATGGTAGGAGAGTAGGTTCTGTTGAATCTGCAGTTGAAAGATCCTGAGAGCTCGGGCATGGCCAGATCCCTATATAAGCTGCCCCTGAGCACAATAAAGTGGGCATTCTTGACATCCTTGTTCCAAAGATATCCCTGTGGCCCTGTCTGTCTGTCTGTCTCTGGCTGTGTTTGTGTGATTTTAAATTTTCAGCCTAGTTTCTTGTAGTGCGTAGAGCATAGCAAGTAGAGCTCGGAATGGAAATGGTTAAGAGTTTTACAGTTGTCATCAAAGTCCAAGGTGTGATATCCAGTTGGTCCTGGGGGTATTCATCCCACTGAACATGGTGGGTGACACACAGAACATGGCTTCTAGGAACTAAACATAACGGACTCGGCTATCAGAAATTCCTCGTTTAATTTTGTTGCTCTAAGATGAAATCTATTATACAGACTTCTTATTACTAGCATCCTTGGCTTATCCTTAAGTTTACAAAAGAAAAAACAAGAAGTAAAAGGTGTATGGTGTGATTAATACAAGAACCTCCAAATGATGAAAAGATATTTAAAGTTGAGTGCAATTGGGAAATATAAGTGGTAATCAAAGTGAAGCATAACAGGGACTTCTTCAGCTTTATGGGTTATTGTCAACCATTGGAAAGGTCCTCTGTGATTGCTGAAATGTCCCACTCATCACTTCCTGCTCTTGATTGCACTTAATTATTTACATCATTTACAGATCATGTCCACGGTGAGTTTTATTTCAAGGAATGCAAGAATCTCGGTTAGGAAGATATTCTCACAGGCTGCCAAACAGCCTGACAAAGATAAGCATAGAGTGTTTATGTATGACTAAGTAACTTATATTTGGAGCTGGAGAAAGTAATTTCCTTTGCTAAGTGATAGATGCATTTCAAACGAAGCATGGCAGTGAGGTCATGGAGTTTTGCATATTCATCGAAATCAGTGCTTGCCAGTGTTTGTCACAGTTGTGTATTTCCACATTCACACAGTCTGTATGTAAGTTCTAATATAATTGTAGCCTCTGCTTAAAGTGTCACTACATTATATATCTACATGCTTCTTTCTTGTTGGCTTCCCCTTCTTCCCCTGTCCCCACTTCAAATGATATTTTGCATTCAGAATTAGCAGTCAATAACTCTTACCAAAACCTTACTACAAAGGACAAGTCTAGGAGACTTTCATCAGGACTTCATTAACTGGGTACCACATAAAATGCACACCCTGTTACATTCACTGTTACTTGTTAAATCGAGTGGCATAAAATAGAGTAGTCCTAAGGAGTATTTCTTAAATCTCTGAATACTGTAATTTTTTTCTAATTTATAAGAGTAATAATTTCTGGATATTAAAATGAATATTTTATTTTTTTCTAAGAAAGACTGAGACTTTGGGTGGTTGTGCAACTCTCTACTAGTTGTACAGATAGACCAGGTTATAGATTGTGTGTTCTTGAACTCTAGCATTGGTTTTATATATGTTATCAGCTATATAAATTTTTGTGTACTAGGTTAAAGATACAGATTTTAGTTTAAGGAAAAAAAAAAACATTTCCTAATGTCCCATGAAACTAAAGTAATTTGTGGTCTGTGGCTTGCAGGAAACAGTGGTCCCCAAAGTTATTACAGTTCTATTTAAGAGTACCAGGTATCATTTTCTTTTGACAAGACCCTTAAAAAGATGAATTGAGGAAACGTGTCCTAATTATGGCTATTATATTGCTGAGGCTCCTAGGATTAAAAATATTAGCGGTTTTATAACCAGTGACATGTAATATATGGTCGAGGAAAAGTACATTCACACAAAGAAAATACTTGAGAGGCTTTTCACTGGAGTCTAGTTTTCATGGCTGTCTCTGAGCACACATGTTAGTAAGGGAAGGGCTGGAGCACAGGCGGATGGGAGGGACAGCATGGTGATGCTCTTGTCTGCAAACCAGAAACCATTGTGGCTATCTATTCTGTATTTGACATGGTGTTTGCAGATGAGCCTCCTGTGTAGAAGGAAAGTGAGGAAATCAGGCCCACAGATGAAGCAAAGACCAAGCCTCCAATTGGTGTCAAGATCACAAATTAAGGCCATCCTGTGCAAGAACATCTCTGATCACACTTGAAATACAAGAGCCTTCTTTCCATCAAGTACTTTTTTAGAAGGAAAATGTATTTGTGACCATGATAGATACTGACCTTAAAAGAACTGAAAAAACAAACAAACAAAAAAACCTTTTCATTTTTGGATCTCTAATCACTTGTATACTAGTCACAAACACACTTGAGAATTTTACAAATTCCTATTAATATATAACTTTGGAGAAGAAAAGGGTATTTGATATCTAGAGAGATAATACTATTAAAATTCTACAATTGAATTATTAGAGTCTATTAATCTATTAGAATCAGTTTCTGTAGTAATACAATTCAAATAAAATAGAGAAAAAGATTAGTTAACTGCAGACAATTCTCTTTATACTAATAAAAGCAGCATTTTTTCATTGTTTAAGGATTTTTTTTTTATTTTTCAAGACAAAGTTTCTCTGTGTAACTTGCTTTATAGACCAGTTTGTCTTTGAACTCACAGAGATTCATTTGCCTCTGCCTCCAGAGTACTGGGATTAAAGGCATGCTCCATCACCACTCAGTGAAAAACTTTTATACAACAATCTTAGAATGTGAACAGTTATAATATATTTAGGAGAAAAGGAAGTTTGATATAGAAATAGGTAGAGAGGGAGACAGAAAAGGAGGGAAAATTACTTTCTTTAAAGATGAGGATAGAATTCTTTCTTTTCTATTAGGCAATTGTGGTTTGATTAATTATAATTAATAACAACAGTAGTGATAGTAACAACAACAACAACAACAACAACAACAACAACAACAACAACAACAACAGAAATCCAGAATGTTATTTCAGGAGTATAACCTTGGCTTTGTTATTTAGTTATGTTTTTAGTTTTGTCTTTTTAACTTACTTGGCTTCACTATCACAATTTATGAAATAAATCAAATGATAACTCCTAACTCAAGCAATTTTAGAAAAGCAAGTGATGCCAAGATACTTGCAGCTTAGATTTTAGTAGGTAATAAGGTCTCAGTCCATGTGACAGATTGATTTCTTTATGGTTAATGTGATTGACATTACTGCAGTATTATTTTAGAATATCTTATCTTCTGTGTAGCAGGATTCACTTGCATACCTTTTTCAACTGTTTTTGCGAGTTGTTTAGTGTTAATTGTCAATGTGAATGGAATCAGAATCACATAGAAGACAAGCCCTCAGGTAGCCTGGGAGGGATAACTAGGATAGGGATAGTCTTTAGTTGTGTACATGCAATATGATAAGCTGCTAGAAGGATTTCCATTTCATGAGGGACTGCACCTTGAAATGTGAACTAAAATCAACCTGTTCTCCCTTACATTACTTTCACCAGTTTTTTTTGTAATCATAGCAACAGGAAAATTAACTAAGACATTGCATATTGAATAATAGTGATACATCTCTAATATAAAATCATCTAATATGATTTAAATATATTTACACTGCATTTATGTATTATATAATATATAGTATAAGTATGTATTTTTCATAGCATATATGTACTTAGAAAAAGAGTTCATGAAGTATCTATCTATGTGTCTTTTATGTACATGATTTAGATTTCTTTCTGTTTAATTGATATTATTAACTTTCTAGCAAAAGAAACTAATTATTTCATTTTTTTCTTTTTTTCTCACTATAACCTGAAATGTGTACAAATGCATATCAATTAACAGTTCATAAGAGGTCAGATAATCTATATGATTTGTATAAGATAAAAAGGCTAGCACTTCCTTTGGATAGTTTCAGGGAGTTTTAATTTGTTATGAATGTGACAGAAATACCTGATTTTCACACTACATGCCATTCATTAAATGGTTATCTCCTTTTGCTCAAGAGATGTATTTCCTGTTGCCATGGTGTCAAATGCTTTGCAGAGTCTCAGCACTTATCACATTAAATACAGGAGCTCTTTCTCATATGGTTACTGTAGAAGTTAACTTGATTCAGGAAATAACTAGGTTAGCTAAAAGATAAATGGTATAGGAGGTTCTTCTGTTCAGGTGTTGCTTTCATTGGGTAATGAATAAAGAAACTGCTTTGGGCCTGAAAGGGCAGAACTTAATGCTGGGAAGAAGGACAAAGTGAGAGATGCCATGGATCTTGTGCCTGAGATGGATACTGCTTTGAATCTTGCCATAGTCACGTAGAAATACACAAATTAATAGAAATGGGTTAAATTAAGATGTAAGCATTAACCAATAAGAAACTAGAGCTAATGGGCCAAGCAGTGTTTTAATGAATACATTTTTTGTGTGGTTATTTCGGGTGTAAGCTAGCTGGTGGCCGGAACAAACAAGGGACCCCTCTCCTTTCAACAGATAAACAATTGTATTTTTATTTATTATAAGGGGACTACTCACAAAACCGGAACAAGAAGTCCAAGCTCAGCTGTGAGGTGAAGGAACAAAAGAGAGGGCACCTGGGCCATACACCTGATTTTCTTTGGGTCCCAGAAAGTCACACCCTAACTTGATCTCACCTCTTGAAGATAATTGGTTAACAAAGCTACCCCATCACCTCGCCCTTTTGTCTAAACAAGAGCAATCCAAATCCAATACAAAACTGTATACAATAGGAACAGATATCAAGTATAAAATTACAATCAACATAAACAATATTAAACAAGGAACACATGACAAATGTTTTAATAATCATTCTATTCCAAAAAGTATAAGTCTGGCTTCAGAATTAAGCTTGTCAAAATCATAAGAAAAAGGTAACTATGACTATTTAATCTTCAACCCCACTGAAGGCCTGAGAAGGGAGATAATATTAGTTGAGTAGTCAGAAAGTGCAATAAAACAGTTTCCAAAGTGAACAGTATATGACGGAGACAATTGGCTACCTAAGCAATCACCCAAAGTCTCATTTGCAACATTGAAGCAACCAATTTTTGTTAAGGCCTAGCATAGCTAACAGACTATTTTCAGAGGCAGAGAATTTTTAAGAACTATCTTACCCTGTCTTGGCAAGGTTTGGCAGTCCTTTTCTTTGTGTCCTGCTTATCCAGTTCAAATACCATATACTTTGTCAGTGATTGAGGCAAGGGCAGTTCCTTGCTCAAAGGCCAGTTGTGCCAAGAAGAAAACAAACTCTGACTGGAGTGTCTGTGGTGTTCAACATTCTCTTGGGGATACATTGGTGCTGTCAGGAGCAATCATGTCTCATGTCAACAGAGAATATGTCATGCCATATTCTACAGATCTTTGAAGTGTTTGAAGATTACCTATCTAGGCAGAATATAATCTCTATGTATCTAAAGAACCTAGTTAGTCGGACTATGTGTATGACAAACATAAACAACTATTGACTTGTAATATTTAATACCTCTATAATTTAAATACTAAATCTTCATGTCAGAATATTAAATAATCTGTAAACAAATGTGCAGCAAATGAGGACAGTGACCTCAAAATGTAAACAATGTATAAATATCTTTACCAGAGGTAAGAATAGTATATAATGCAATACAAAATTATATCCCAAAGATTGTATCAATATACAAAATGTCCTAAACAGAGGTAGAAACATGCATGTATACAATCTGACAGAATAACTTTGAATAGGTTTACAAATATTTTAAACAGAAATAACAAATATTGATGTGGGAGTCCCCTCTGTGTGCTGTGATTACCATTAATAAATAAAGAACTGCTACTGCTATGATCCTATGTCAAGGGCATAACTGAATTAGGCTGTATGTTGTAGCAAGGGGTGGGTGGATCTGCGTACCACCACCTGGCTAGATTATCCTCTGAAATAACCACATGGAAATTGTATTAATTAAATTGCTGCCTGGCCCATTAGTTCTAGCCTCTTATTGGCGAACTCTCACATCTTGATTCAACCCATTTCTAATAATCTGTATGTCACCAGGAGCTCATGGCTTACCAGGAAAAATTCAGCATGTCTGACCTGGCTGCTGGCTCCATGGTGGCTCTTTCTGCCTGCCTTCTTCCTCCCAGAATTCTGTTCTATCTACTCTACCCACTTAAGGGATGCCCTATCAAAAATCCAAGGCAGTCTCTTTATTTAACCAATGAAAGTAACACATAGACAGAAGACCCTCCTACACCATTGTATGCTGGGAAAAGAAGGGTGGAGTCAGGGTGAAGCCATGAAGTTGCTGGAGACAGATGCTAGAAACTTTACCCAGTAAGCCACAGACATGTGGTGATACAGATTACTAAAAATGGGTTAAATTAATATGTAAGAGATTAGCCAATAAGAAGCTAGAGCTAATGGGCCAAGCAGTGATTGAATTAATACAGTTTCTGTATGATTATTTTGGGGCTAAGATAGCCAGGTGTCTGGGAAGAACAAGCAACCCTTCATGCATCAAAATATAATTTGAACTTGTATCCATATACAAAAAACTATACCAATGTAAATTATCCATAAATAGTAGCTCACATATATTCACTCTATTACCCACTATTGTGATCCCCCTTTTTTAATTTCTAAACCATGATCCTCTACCTGGTACAAGTAATAATCAACAACCCCTAAACGGTGTTCCCAACCCTGAGGATAAACCTTTTTTGGGGAGGGGACGTCGTCCTCTAGAATTGTTCTCTACTGTAATGGAGGCGATATTCTCTTTTTGGGATCCTGGAAAAATAAAGTGAAGGTTAAGTTTCAAGATTACTGTCTAGCAAAACGATTTCCAAGCAGTAGAAAGGATTTTTTTTTCCAAAGTTCTTATTTGGAGTTCTGGCCAGAATGTTGTGAGAAAGTGCACCATTTGAGCATCTGGTACCCCAAAACCGGTCTTATAGCAGCACTATTCGCATCATGATGTCATCTCAACAAGGTGGAGTTATTGCTGTGGAGCCCCATATTCTTCCTAAAAACTTCAAAGATTACTGCAGGAAAAGAATTTGTAGGAAATTCTATTGTTCATTGTGGAAAATTTAAACATTAGACATATAGACATACATTCAATGAAGAATATGATATAGACAAAATAGATACAGAGAAAGTAAAATTTTTTTTGTGTGTGTGTGTCTGAGTTTTGATCACCTGTCCTCATGCGCCTTATTCCTTTTTCTCGATGATCCTTATTGGATAGATATTTTTACTTCTGTCAGCATCCAAACATCCAGGGTCTCTTGAATTTTTGAAGATGTGAATTTTCCTGTAATGACAAGAGCAGAACCCTTCCCTAACCCTATATGGTTGTTGTAAATGAGCTGTAATTCTTTTTCTTAAGAGGTTTCTTTTTTTCAAAACAAATCTTTATTAATTTTGATGGTATCCATAGTTTTTCTTTTCCTGTGGAAATGAGCGAAACCCTTCCCCAACATAGCACATCTCCTGGTTTCCATTGTGAGGTTAACACATCCTTGAAATACATTGGTTGATTCAATTCTGAAGTTTGCACCTGTTACTGCAACTTTGCATAAATCCTATTCAGTAACCACCACTTTTAATGAGGGGTTCCTAGTATTTCATGCAACTTTGTGTGCTCAGTTCAAAAAATTCAATGAATAAATATGTGTGCTAACAGCAGCATTCATTTGAAAACAGAACTGCCTATGGTCCACTGGAAGTATTATGAGCCCTAACATGCCTTGGTGTCCTATTATTAATAACATCTTACTCTCTTCTGCAGTTGATATAGAAAGTCAAGCATTATAGGAAAAGAGAACAGTGCCTATTAAGCACATCTCTTCCTCCATTAATTCTGTATATCCATTTGCCTTTGTGTTAACAGTTATATTTGCTGTTATGATGCTGTGAGTTAGATATTTCCTGGAAGCCCTTGGGTGCTCTTGTATTTCTGTTGATATTTAATAACTATCTCCAGGTAGGTGACAAATGTCACATTGGGCTGTAGAGCTACATAGATGAATAGAGTGCAGTCCACCCTGAAGGGAATGCCTTGTGGAAGACAAACAGGTGACAGAGGAGTGACTGAGTGACCCTCAATGTTCTTTATTGGATAGTTATTTTTAGTGGCTGCAACTGAGATAGTAAGACAAGGTCAACCAAAAAGAATACTTTTTTTTAATAATAAAATTCTGTGCTGTCATTTTGATTAGTGTCATTGGACTTAACTATAAAGAGATAAGTGTACAAAATTTATTGTGTAATAAAACATGATTCCTGTGGAGGAAATGGATTAACTTTGTACAGTAAAATAATACTCTCCAATGATTTAAACAAGACACAGTTGATAAATAAACTTGGAGGAAGAACTAAATGAGTACTTGATGTTCCAATACCCACCTCTTATTAATTTCTTCTCTATCTGACTATTTTTTTCTCTACTGAATAAATGCAGTTTTTAGAACAGAACTTCGTGGTTCATAAGGTTGTCTCTGTCCTTTCCCGAGGAGAAATGTGATTTAAACAAATTAAATTTCTTCCACTTTCGAAATTGAACAAGGCAGGATTCTCTTCTCCATATCTCTCACCCCCATGCTGGAGTAAAATGAAGACCCAAGTATAATTGGCAATTAATAACTTCAGATTCGATTATAGAACTCTTGTTACAAAATTTATCTGCACAGGAATTTCATAAGAGCATGCCTAGATTACTGTAAGAAAAACCAGGCCTCTTCCTACAGAAATAAAAATGTCACAATGCCATTAAAATGGTAGGCTTTGACCTTGGATCATCTGACCCAAGTCTCCCGTGTTTGTCCCCATGCTTCACAGCCTAGAATGAACAGCAGCTGTCATATTGATGTATCTTAAGTAACTTACACTTCTGCCTGACACAAATTTACCCAGTACCTGCCTAAATAGTTTTGTCTCTGCAAACACCTTACTGGTAATAGTGGCAGAAATTGGTAACCCCACCATTAAGGCACCTTAGGTGGGCAGAAAGCTTTAAGTGTAAAACTAATCTGGTGTGTATATTAAGTTCAGTGCCAGGCTGCTATACACAGAAAATGTGTGCACCTTTCCCAAACTTCCACTCATTTTAATTCTTTTAAGCTATAAAATTCTCTGTTTTGATACAAGAATTGCAACTTTAAAAAGCAAGAAAGATGAATGGAAAATGTCTATGGTGAAAAAACAGTTAATGTACTTAATCAGGAAAATACAAACTAAAAAGATTAGTTACTAGTTTGCTCCATGAATTCATACACAAACACAAGGGAAAACATTAGGTTGTACAGATGTCTATCAATGTGAGTAAACTCATAAGACTTCATAGCTCAGAATTGAAATGTGAACTCAGAGATATAACTGTTGTCAGCATCATTAAAATATACATTCTATATTACAAGGTAAGTAAGAAAATTTCCTGGATATGTTTATGTGCGGTGGGCTTCTCGACCAGCGAGGAAGAACGACCACCACACGAGGATTCTTCTCAGATCACGCTTTAATGGAGTGCCCTTGGTTGAGAGAGAACATGAAGCGAAGGGGCCCGAGAGCCCTAAGGCAGCCGCTTATATCGGGAATTGGCACACGGGTCGCCCTGTGATTGGCTGCCACCAACAGCTGACACCAGACTGCGTCGGGATAGGCCGAAGGACCCTTATCCACTGCGCATGTGGGAAGCGGGGGACACGCAGCTCTCAAAGGCTTAGCCAAATATGGAGTTATTTCCAACAAGACAGGATGTCGGTGCCATCTTGTAATGGTGATCTTGTCTGGCTCCCTGCATTCATAGTGCATATTTAAGTAAACATTTTAAGGACTATAGTTTAAACAGGATGAGAAATAACATAAGTTAGAAATACTATTTTTCCATAGAAAACACAAACTAGAAGATGTTGCAGCCAGTAAAACCATATCATAGATAACACCTTCCAGGCCCTGCAAACTTCTGAACCTCTGGATTTTAGGGGTTTTGTTATCCCCTCTTCCCCAGTGACCAGCAAAAATCGGGAAAAATTCCAATGTGATTCCAGAAATGGTCATTGATATTGTATTTTGGATTCACTTACTTTTAGCCTCTTGTCATGCTATACACTGGAAAACAGTTCTTTTCTGTACTAACAATAAATTGAATGTATATATGAACAGACAAAATACTATAGATCATTTATTTTTCAAAGCAATCCTAAATTTTAGGATTGCCTAACATCTAAGGACTGTAAAACTTTTCTATATAAAATTCAAATATGTAATAAAATTTTGAGCATGCCTTATTTTTGCATGTTGATTGTAAATATGTAAGTTCTTCATGCCTTAGCTCACAAATTATTAATTATCCAACAAAGACACAGAGGATTACAAGAGGTGAAGGAAGAGAGGAATAGAGACTGAGGAAAGTAAATCCCTCAGGCTATTGCTCTTTTGAGAAAATAGAAATAAAAATGAAGATTATGTATTTTAAACCACAGGAATACTGTGGAGTAAATCCATTGGCCCCATAGAACTGCATCCAGTCATGAAAATTAATAACGCTGGAGGGATGATCAGGCAGACTTTCAGAGAGAGCACAGAAGGGTCAGGAAGTTTTCCTATCCTGCACTGTATAGGGAGATGGGTTCTAACACTGAGTATCTTCCCAGTCAGGTTCCTCCTTTTCTATTCACTCTACTTACAACCTTAGCTGAAACCCAACAAGGTAGCTCCTCTCTGTCTCCTACACAATGGCAGTCCATGCCATGTACTAATTTGCAATTATTCTCAGATATGAATTCAAACAAAGCTCTGAAGCTACAGATCACTTAAACTCAAGTTTCATTTGGGAAGAGCTTTGTTACTGACTTAACATTAACCTAATGTCTAACACTGAGACAGTGGGGGCTCCGTGTAAAGAATGTCTGTCTTATGAATAAGCAAAGGCTTAGTGACATTTTAAAGCATGAATAGCTTTTAGTTGTGGGAGAACCTTCACAGAAAACAAACAAAACAAGGAATCTTTGCAACTGCGGTTCCTAGGTAAAGCCACATTCTCTATCACCTTTTCCATGTTATCAAACATAGACAATATTCAGTTAGTGAGGAAAAGGAAATGACCACTGGACAAAGGTATAAATACAGAAGTCCTTAAAGATGCATAGGAAAATATTACGGCTCCTTTGCACTTGAATTTTGGAAACGAAAGTGAAAAGGAACCCTCTCACCAAAATCCAGCAACTGTTTGATCAGTTTTAGGTCCTCGCAACACAAATCAAGTTTTAAAGTAAGAGTAGAAGCAGAAATATAAGGTTTCTATAAAAACATAAAATGTTAATATTGAAGAAAACAAATAGTTGGACTCCACAAACAAGAAGGTCAATCTCTTAAATTAAACATAACATCTAGGTTCCTTTGGTTTCTTCAGTTGATAAATCCCCTAACAAACAAATACGAGAAAATAAAAACAGCCTTCTATCTCAGTCTTGCAGAATCTTGGAAGTGAAAGATGAAATAAGCCCTTTGTTGGTCATGGTGTTTTATTACAGCAATAGAAACCATAACTAAGACACAAAGCATCTTCCATATTCCTTTGACCAGTTCCTCTGTCTCACATTTCTGTGCCTACTTTTGACTCTATTGTCTGCTCCATTACTAAGGGTAACTTCCCTTTTCTGATTACCACATTGACTTAGACAACTTATTATAAGCCTTTAGATTGGATTAGTGTTTTCAACGTGTTTCCTACAAATCTGCTTTATCATCTTTTCTTACTGTTACTTTGTAAATTTCAATGGATATTTGTTGGAGGGAGAGAGCCACTTGTTGGTTCCCGGTCACTCAGCCCCAAAATAATCACACAGAAAACTAAATTTAAAACACTGCTTGATCCATTAGCTCTAGCTTCTTATTGACTAACTCTTACATATTAATTTAACCCATTTCTATTAATCTGTGTATAGCCACATGGCTGTGGCTTACCAAGTAAAGTTCTAGCATCCTTCTCTGGTAGCTACATGGCTTCTCTCTCACTCCACCTTCTCTAACCCATTTCTATTAATATGTGTATCACCACATGGCAGGGGCTTACCGGCAAGATTTGGGCATGTCTGACTATGGTGGTTGCTCTATGGCTTCTCTTTTATGCCACTCTTATTTCTCAAAGCATTCTATTTAGTTTTTTCCACCTAGCTTTGTTCTTTTGCCCTATCAGGCCAAGCCAGTTTTCCTTATTAATTAACCAATCATATTCACAGTGTGTAAAGGGAAATCCCACACCAGATATTTCTGGTCTTATAGGATTCCTGCTAAAATTTGGCATACAATCACATTTAATTTATATGTTGATTTGGGGAAATATAAAGCTTGGTCAGACTTTCTAGTAGAGGCTTGCTGTATTTCTTAAGTCTACCTTGATATGATTGTCAGTATCTCCTGTAGGCTGATTTCATTTCATTGGTCTGTCTGGTCACTTTGCTGTTGTATGGAGATACATTTAGAATGGTGTTGCATTCATGTCATGAACTTCTTTGTCTTTCTCTATATTTTTAATTTAATTTTTGTTTTGTAAAAGTATGCTGCATTTTCTTTTCTTTTTTTAAAAAAAAATATACCTGAATTCTTTTAAAATTTTTAAAATTCTACAATATTAACAATGTTAGTACTATATAAATTCAATACTGGAAATAGTGACAAGTTTAAGGCATAGATATTTTGTTCTTATCAATCTGACTTTATCCTTCTGTTTTTAGAAACTGTATACAACCTGCTTGATTTTGAGTTTGAAGGCTTCTGTGAGTTAATCAGAACATGAACTATAAATTGAGATTCACTATGCATATGCTAATGGATTCATTTGACATATAATCTTTAGAGGGTTTCTTAACTCTAAGTTTACTTAAATCCATAAGTGATATTGCATTTGGTAAGGTTTCATCACTCTGAAGGTACCTGAGATGAACAAATAACAAAGGAATGATTTCTGGTTTCAGAGGAGCCAATTGACAGGCATGTAGATCCATATAATAAGCTAGAACATTAGAGCCAGAATAAACAAAGGCACCTTGGCATCTTATTGTGGACAGGATGTAGTATCCTAGAAGGGGTCAGAAACAAAATGCCCACAAGAACTTGATTCTGTGATGTACAATTCCATCCAGACCTCACCTACAGTTGTCAAAAATTGCCAAATAATGCCACCAGCTTGGGGATTGGCTTTCTTAGCTCATTTATTTCTTGTTTTGTTTCTTTGGAGTATATTCACATCTTCTTTGCATTGACTGAACATACTTATAGTCATTATTTCATTTTTTTTTGTCTGTAAGCTCCTCCAGTTCATTCTCATTATGTGCCACTGTGAGTTGTTTGTGGAGTTATTTTTGTTCTTTCTTTTTCTCCCATGTGGTTTCTGTTCCTGTGCTGGGAGTTGTGTGTCTGAAGTAGTTTGCTGTTCTTTCTTATTCGATTTCCTCCCCCTCCCATACTTCTTTGATTTTATTCAAGTTTCTTTTTAGTAGTAGCATCAGCACTGTTCAGACAAGCAGTAGGTCATAGCAGAACTGTAGTGAAGGTTTTCCTTCCAAGCAGTGGTTCTCAACCTTCCTGTCCCTGTGACCCTTTAATACAGTTTCACATATTGGGGTGACCCCAGACCATAAAATTACTTTCATTGCTACTTCATAACTAATTTTGCTCCTGTTATGTTAATTATATTAGGTTAATGTAAATATTTCAGGGGATAGAAGGGTGTCAATGGGGTTTGGACCCACAAGTTGAGAGCCACTAATCTATGGGTTCTGGGGAAAGTTCTCGAGTGGTGTAGGCAAGTGTAAGCTTGGGAAGCCAGAGTCTCCTACTTGCTGCCAGAGGATTTTGTGGGCTAGGCTCCTGGAGCAGAATTCCCGGGAAATTTAAATATGCCTAGTACAAGAGGCCACAGCAGGTACTTAACACATACTTCCTGGAAGCATTTCTCTAGTGAATGGTTTGAAACACAAATAAGTGTCTTCAATTTCAATTGCTGTCCATGAGTCAAGAAATGTTTTAAATTCCTGTTAAATACAACAGGAATGTTTGTTAGTAGTTGTAAGGTTTATGGTAGATTTTATAGCAAAGAATCTAAGTTCATTATGAAAATGTGTTTCTGATCCTCTGAGCAGCTGGAATTTGTGTTTGCCCACATTTCTCTCCTATTTGGAGAGTATTCTTTCAGTGAATCCTATGCGGATTTTATGAGACTATTCGAGACTTTTAAGTAACTTAAATACTATCTGGGAACTAAATAAGTCTTGATGACTTTGATTCATTTACTCTTAAACTTTAATTTTCCCTTCATTTAAACATATTTATATCTGTATCTCTTCTTTTATATTGTCTTTTCTATTCACATTTATTTGGTGAACTCAAAGCTAAGGCAAACAATTATCAAAACATAAAGAAAATACAGGACATCACTCATTCTGTCCAAATCCAGTACCTTTTAAAAACCAGTATCTTTACTCTCCTGTCTAGAAACAGCGATGTCATGACGTCCTCTGAAGCTGATGAGTTTTAGAACACAGGCCTCTTCCCCAATATCCTGCCCTTCCTTATAAGCTAAAGATATAGAAGCCCAAAGCCGTTTAAGTTTTGGATACATTCTTTATGTGCATAGAGATGGGCAGAGGACTGTATTTCTTAATATCTCCTTATTAATATCAATACTAGAACACATCCATGTGCTCAGATATATATGCACAAAGAATCAAGGCACAGCTCATATAGTAATCAAAATCAAAGAAGTGAAATCTATATGCCCATCTATGACTTGTTGGTTGCAGTTTTGTTATCTTTTTGAGACCAGGTTTCATGTATACTAAATTAGCTTAGACATCCTCACTATGTGGCTGAGGGTGGCTGGATTACAAGTGTACCCCACAATGCTCAGTTGATAACAAAATTCCAGATCAAACCCAAGATTTCAGGCATACAAGGCAAGCCCTCTCCCAACTAAACTATATCTTCAGCCCTGAAATTTGTAAATATGATAGTGTGTGACTTTTGAATGTAATGTATAGTTTCCTAAACATATAGTTTTACTTTTGTAGCCAAGTACATGTTAATGACATCTTCAGGCATTTTGAATTGTGTAAAGATTTTTAAAATGTTCTGATCAAACATGAACCCCTTAACAAGCCATTCTTGTCTTATTTCCTAAACTTTAGCAGCACTTGATTCTTACTAGAACTACCACAAGTTGCTGGCATGCCATCTCTCCTACTGTGGGAACTCCTTTTAGACAGGAATCATGTTTTATTTATGGCCACATTCAAATTGTAACTCAGCAGAGCTCTATTCTCTACTATACACTGTCATATGAATCAACATAATAGGAAAAATAGCCAATATTGTAGATTTTCTCAATTCTTTAAAAGCCTAGTAGTTAAAGGATTTATTTGAGTTGCTAAATTTATAAAGTAGATTATATAAGTACAACAAATGAATTATGTCATAACTCACATTTTTCCCCGCAAGAAAGAGGCGATAGCTCTGATGTATTCTGAATGTAAGTTCTCCTTCAATAATAATGCTACTATGCATTAAATTGCAACTTTCAAAGCTATATGTTCCAGCAGGTGAAAGTGCTTCTCAGCATGGCTGACAACCCGAGTTCCATCCCAAGAACCTACACAGTGGGAGGGGAGAGCAGATTATGGAAAACTGTTCTTTGTCCTCCGCACTTGCACAATGACACAATACACCCATACACCCCAAAACATCACCCCCACACATTATACACATCACCCTATACACACACACACACACACACACACACACACACACACACACACACACCACATCTCTCTATCTCTCTCTCACATATACACTAATTTGATAAATAAATAAATAAATAAATATTTTTTTTTCTTAAAAATGCAAAACATAAAACTTGGAATAGAACTTTTCCAAGATTGGGGACTTGGATTCCACCAAGAGTTCATCTCAGAAATTCTTCAGCGTCAGAGAGGACTACATCGAAAGAATACCAGACTATGTGATTCCGTTCAGTGCAAAAGATGTATGAAAGAAATTATTTTTGTCAGACACATTTTAGAAAATTATTTATTATTTTCTAAAATGTGAAAAGGAATTGGGATATTAACATTATTAACTCTTATTTGCGTTAATTTAAAAGAGAGCAGACAGAAAAGTGATTTATCTATGTATCAATGATCATTTCAGAATGCTGTAATCACATGATCTCAATAAAATTAGCAACATATCTTCAGTTTTATTTTTGCCTTGGCATATATTCACAGTAAAGTGTTCCATACAGTCATTTCATTCAAGTATGTTATATATTTAGACCAAATTTTTGGTAGTGGGCCAAGTTCAAATCATCTCCACATTGAATTCCAACATTCCCAGAGAATTCTGTGAAACACATGTCAGATTAAAAAGAAATTGCCAATTTTTATTCTTCCATTTTCATGGGAAGGAGAAAGATGAATCCTAAAATATGGAGATTAACACTCAGAGATAATAAACCAGTTTTTACAAAAGTAGAGATCATATTCCATGATTTATTTATTGATCTTTTCTTTTCACATTCTTCACATTGTGCTATAATTGTTGATATCAAGGTTTCCTCTACCATAATCACAGTTCAAAAATGTTTCTTTTATACACGAAATAAAAACAGTCTGGCTCCCATCATACACCAAGCATAGAGAATCAGCTGTTGACTTCTCAACTCGACTTCTAGTATATTATGACAGTGTTACAGCTAAGTATAGTGGTATATAGCATACACTTGCCTCTCAGCCCAGGATGGTGGGGTGATATCAAGTTAATTTTACCTCCTATGACCTATTTCCTATTTCTTCAGTTACACACTTGAGTAGCTGCCATTATGCTCACTGTATGATTCTAATTATAAAGTAGAAAAGTTAAGCCGATATTGTAGCACATGCAATACATTGAGTCCATGTCCTCTTTAAGACATTTTTGGAGCTTAAGTCCAAATAAAGAATATTTTGATGCTTTATTCATTCATTGACAGATAATTCCTGAACACCAATGGGCTATCAAATATTAAATTAAGACATAAAGAAGATAAACAAAGATTGACTAAGGTATGAACTCTAATTGACTGCCTGCTTCAAGTGAATCCCCAATTTTATAATCCATCATTAGTTGGCATCAAATATTAATGATTCTGAAAATGTAGTCACAGGAAAACAAAGTTATTTTAATATAGATATAAAACTGAACAAAATAATTACAGTTCCCAATTTAAAAATCTCTATATACAGTTTTATAATGGTTTATAACAAGCAAACTTCTTACCCCCTACTATTAAAGTAAATTGAGTTTGGTTTTTTGCTTCAGAAAGTGGGGAAATTAAAACAGGGTGACTTTGATATCTGTATCTATCCAATTATAGTACTCTATAATTATAGATAATTATTTTTCATTTGCATTCTCACTTCATTTTCCAAAGAGAAGTTTGAAGTAGTAAAAGGTTAAGTAAGTAGTTATCAATGCAGATATTGATCCCAATAGAAATCACTCTTATCTCCAACAAAGCACAGGAGAAAGTATATGATTCTCCCACAAAAAGTGGTTTGGAATTTGTTAGTAGACCAATCTATTGTCAAAACTAGAACGATTAACCTGCATTTTGTGAGGAGGAAGTATCCCATTCCAAAACTGTTAACTATCAATCATGACAAATGAATGAAATATGTGTCACTGATGCCTTACTTTAAATATACTTTATTCTTAGTTATGCACAGGTATGACTCCCCCCCC
>NW_004949108.1:6490022-6499247 GCF_000317375.1 Microtus ochrogaster | reverse complement strand
TCTCTGTCTCTGTCTCTCTCTCTCTCTCTCTCTGTGTGTGTGTGGTTACTTGTGATTGCAGGGTCCAGAAGAGAATTTCAAAACTCCTAGACCTAGAAAAAAAAACAATTATGAGCAGCCTAATGTGGATATTAGTAACAGAACCTGTGTCCTTAGAAAGAGCAGAATGGGTTTGTAACAGCTGTGTTTCTCCCCAGCAGGATACCTCCATTTCTAACTGGATATAAAAAGAGACTTTTTCTTGGATCAGACATTCTTTGCATTCTTTTCTCTATAAAATAGGTTCCATGTTCATTACTTTATGATATGTGAGGTTCAAATTTATATTTTAATTTCAATTAAGATATTTTTCTTCATCTCATTGCTCATTTACAATGAATTTATTATTTTTTAACCTATGCTATAATTGGTGATTCACTATAATGTTGCTGTGTTTGACTCTGTACCACATATTCATTTACAAAATCTCAAGAACATTGCATTGTTCTACTATCATTTATTGAAAACTCTGTCCCTAAGTGTCAAATAATTTTAACAACATCTTTGAAGATAATAAGTTGTATACATAAAAATCTTTCCTTTGCAAGCCATTGCTGTCTACATGAATCTGAAGTCGGTATTGTATCACCAAAGTATCACCATCAATTTGGGTGAGTTTCCCAACTTGCCTCTCATTTCAAAAACCGTTTTGTGTTGCTTAGTGATCTCCACACAGAAACCAGCTGATTCATTGATTGGAGTAAGTTTTAGTATAAAGACCAATTTGGTGACAATTGACATCTCAACAATTCTGAGCCTTTTGATGTAGGTTTTGAAATAGTTCAAATTTAGTCTAATTGTATATTTAGGTAAATATTGTAGTTTTTCCATTGTGAATAATAAGTACTTATTTTATTTACTGTGTTTTGAAAGTGTGAATTCTTTCTATGGTTCTAATAAGTTTAAAATTATTTCCAAGTAAGTTTTAAGTTTAAAATTATTTCCAAAATGGTGGACAATGAGGGTTGCTGAGAAGACAAGGACAATGGCACTGGGTTTTGATCCTACTTCTTGTTCTGGCTTTGTGGGGGCCTAGCCAGTTTGGATGTTCACCTTCCTAGACCAGGATGGAGGGGGGAGGACTTTGGACTTTCCACAGGGCAGGGAACCCTGACTGACTGCTCTTCAAACTCGAGAGGAAGGGAGAGAGGAGTGGGGGGAGGGTGGGAGGAGTGGGAGGCTGGGAGGAGGCAGAAATTTTTTTTTCTCAATAAAAAAAATCTTTAAAAAAAATAGGGAATCAAAACATCAGCACATGTTTTGCAGCTAAAGGATGGAAGGTCCTTAAAGCAGCACCATTTTTTTTCCATAAATAAAAATCTTTGTTTGGTTGGTAAAACAAAAAAAACAACAACAAAAAAAAATAAAAATAAAATTATTTCCAATTCTCAAGCATTTGAGGCTAACATATAGTAACATACTCAATACCAGGAAAAATTAGTGATTGACATAATAATTACATATAAAAATAGTGTAGAGGTTATTGTAGACACTTGAATGTTATATTTATGAAGATATCTGGGAAAACAGATTTCTGAAGAATTTGAAACATATTTTCCAAATATTTGAACATTTTCTGGACATATTTTTAATGTTTATTTATAGTTTATATTTACTTTATAGCACTTATGATATAATTTTATTCCTTTTAATTATTAAAATGTTTTGCCATGTGGTGGTGGTGCATGCCTTTAAGCCCAGAACTTGTGAGGCAGATCTCTGTGAGTTTGAGGCCAGCCTGTCTACAAAAGCAAGTTCCAGGACGGGCTCCAAAGCCACAGAGAAACCCTGTCTCAAAAAAAACAAAAAAAAATATTGAAATGTGTTTATGTATCATCACATGAAAAGTTCAAAGAAAACAGCACATTTCTCCAATAAATAAAAAATATCACCTTGAGAATGGAATAAATTAAGAGTCTACAAAAACTTTATAATATTTTGACATGGCATCAAAATACACAAATTCAAACAGAATTAGAATGATAAACAGAAACATAAGAGAAGATGTTTTTATTATGCTTTTGGACAACTTATAGCAAATCTGTGGATTGAAATGTATGTGCATGTTCATGCATATATAGGTGCACATGTGTATGTAGACACAGATTCCTTTGTGAAAATATATATGCAGAGGTCAGAGGACACTAACTTAAGGTCTTATTTTGGGGGAACATATCCCAACTTCGTTGAGACAAGGTCTCCTTCATTGAGTTGGAGCCCACTAAGTAAACCAGGCAGATTGGCTACCATGCCTCCTATTCTCACCCACTTCTCCCTTCTCACTGCTAGGATTATAATTTGCTACCACACTGCCATGTTTACCTGCATTTGGGAACTTTGAAGCAGATCCTCATGGGTGCAAGGCAAACAGTATACCAGCTAAGGTAACTTAGCAACCTGGAGCACTATTTTTTTCCAAAGTTCTAGTCACAAAGGCATCTATCTTATTAATTGTTCACATGCTACATAAATTTAACATCACAGTTTTTTTTTCATTTGTAAATACTCTTTTCCCCTCTTGCAAATATTTCCTAGGGCTGGGGAGATGCTCAGTGATTAAAAGCACAAGTTTGATTTCAAGCACGCATATGGCAGCTGTCAGTCACTGTAACTCCAATTCTTCAGGATTCAGCACCGTCTTCTGGCCTCCATAGGCACTGGGCACACAAGTGGTGCACAGATATACAGGTAGGCGAAACACCTGTAGACACAACATTTAAAAAAAAACATTTCCTAATGTGTCTATTCATTCCAGTCTCGTTCAAGTGCTATAACTTCATAGGGACTTAACAGTCATCATCTTCCAGAAATGAAACTAATGAAAGTTTATTCTGTTAATATCATGGTTATAGTTACTTTACATTGCAACCTTATATGCTTGCACAATAACACCATGGTGATATAAATCCTGTTATCTACCTAGGAGTGAGAGGCTAATGTTGGCTGAATAATTTGTTGAGTTTAAATGTGCAGCTGAATGATGAGGGGAAATTTATAACCATCAATTCTTACTGCAAATCCTGTGTTCTAGAGTTCCGTTAATTACTCTTCCTTTCCTCTGTTGGTGTCAATGACTTTAATAGCATGTGAAGGGCCTAAAGAGAGCTCTAGTCACATGTAACAATTGACCAGGTTGTTATCACTAGTCATTGCTCACTGTGTGAAGGGCAAAAGCCAAACACAAAATTATAGAATCTAGAAAAGATTAACATCCATATTTCTATTTTCTCTCCCCTCATGACTGTGTGCGTGTACACGTGCGTGCATACACGTGTGTGTGTGTGCGTGTGCATGTGCATGCATGTGAATACACATGTACTTTTAATTGCATTTACTTGAACTAGAGCCCTGGCATTCGACATTTCATAAGGGAGTAATCTTCTAGCTCAGTGAACGGCATTTGGTATTCTATTTACCATCCCAGTGAAGGCACCAGTTAAATATCTACCCAGTGATGGAGAAATTCAATCTAGTGTGGGACATATTTCTCTTAGAAGCCTTGCAATTTCACTCTATGGGAAGGCGGGTGGTCTCAGCAGGAAGCAGGCCTCCATAGGGAGAATTCCTCTGAGGCCCTGTGATACCAGAGATGTAGATACATTCTCTACCCTGGGTTCATGGGATTATTTTGTTCAGACACAAGTTATTACAGGGAGTGGCTGGGCCAACAGCTCTGCCTGTGGTTATATTATAGAACACAAGACTACAGTTATACACACACAAACACACACATACAACACACACACACACAAATGTTTATATATATGATAGATTTTGAGAAAAGACCAAAAAGTTCCCACCAATAATAATTCCTTGGTGATAAAATTTCTCCAGGGTTAGCATAGATAAAAGAGAATTAACTACCAAATTAGCTAAATTCTGATTCAAAGTCATGGTTCAAATGAGCATTTAATAAGTTCTCTTCTTTTTCAGTAACGACTCATTGATTGTTTTCCCCAGAAGGAGATTAAGTATTCATTTTAAAAGGATAACTAAACCAGAAAACAAGAATTCTCTCTTTAAGTTATTGTGTAAACTATGTAACCAAAACTATATAGGAAATCAAAACAGCATTAGAATGCCAACTACATGTAGCCGATATTATTAGACCAAATAATTGTGTTTTGCAATATTCTGAAAAATTGTAGGATTTAAAGAGAAAACTAGACTGAGAATATTTAGCCATTATCTTTCTTCAGTAGTTCAACTATATTAAGAGAAATCAAATTTTATTGAAGACCAAATATTATGTGTATATATATACATACACACATATATATAATCTCTATGATATATGTGTATCATATAATGTAACATGCAGCATTTCCTATGAAGTCATATAATTTTCAGAGCATAAAGTTGGTCTCATAATTGCCACTCATACAATAAAACTGAAGTATATAGGCTTCTGAATAAGTCTCAGAGTTACCAATTGATTGAGCCAGAGTTCAAATATGTATTTGCTCCAATTATTGTATAATTCTTGCTGAGCAAAGATAAGAGGGAAAAAGAGCACTTGACTAGGTCAAAGATTAGAGACTGAAACAAAACTAAGCAGAGATCTAAACTAGGTACCCCCAGAAATAATGAAATTTCCAAATTAATAAATGGGTTTTCCATTATTGTGTTATAAGTTCACTAGCTATCCACCCCAAGGTTCTCCTGCAATTGATGAGCATGCAGTCATGTCTTTATTATAAATAAGTTGAGGTTAAAGGTTTGAAGATGCTTGACAGAAAGCCTAGAGTTTCTGATGTCAGACTCAAGTCGGATTACCAAAATTAATCCCACCCAGATGTATTCTGTAAACTCCGACATCAATGCATCCTTCCTGTTCCCAGTGTCTGACCTGCAGACTAACATATTAGAAGGATGCCTACCTCAAAACATTGATATAGGAATTCAATGGATTTATAAATAAAACTCCATCAGAAGAGTGTTGCACATTTGGTTCCCATTATTAAAATTAACAGCAGTTACAACAAATTAGGAATTAAACAAAGAGACTGATTGCTTGCTCTTTAAAGTTTTCTACAATGTGAGAGAGAATTTTGTGAGCAGTGTTTATACCTCAACCCTGGTTGTAAAATTAAATAGAAAAAAAATCTATCCTAAATTCTCATAACGGTATTCTATTTTATTATCAGATTATTAAAACAAAACAATTTTTTATTTATGATTCTTTTGTTGCTTTAGTCTTTCTTAAAATTTCATCTAGAGCAGAATGATTATCCACTGTATACATATTGTCACTAAATTAGTTTATTGACCATGACTGAAAATTAAATCAGAGGTAGATATTAAGTTATTCATACAGTAAATAAATTAATGCTCAGAGGGTTTGCTTTTATTTCTCAAATATTCTATCAATGCTCTATTATTTAATAGCTTAAGTGTATTTTAAGTGGGCAGTAAATTTTCACAGGTGGGCATTATGAATCCATAAAATTCTATTAATTTCAAGTTACTCTACTTTGTCTTTTCAGCAGTTGCCAATAAAACTTCTAATTTCACCTGGAATGAGAAGCAAAATTAGCAAAAGTGGCGTTATTGCCCTGATTTCTCAAAATTGCAGAAAGACATATGCATTAAAATCTCTTGTATGGTGTTACAGCCTAATTACTGTAACTGATATAAATAAATAAGTACTATGACTAGTGTTAGATGTACTGAATGTAGATCATGCCTTCATCAGCAGTTATAGGGCCATCCCTGTGATCATTCAGTTCTGCATGTGTATATGATCATAAACAAATGTGCACACAATCTTTTTGTTCCTGTGCGAATAAATGACAGCAAGGGGTGATAGGATAAACTGTTCTGTTCAAGTCATCAATAAATATTTGGCTTCTCAGATATATAAATATTTTAAATAGAAAGGTCAAAATTATTTCCATCCTCTGTTGAGACATTCATTTACAAAGTCTATTCTCAAGCAAAATATGACAATTATGAGAAGTGACTGTGTCCATATGGTGGTGAGGAGCACAGCAAAGGAGAGACGAGGATGTCACTAGAATACAGCAGAACCACCTCTATTGTGCTCAGGGGAGTTTGTGATGAAAGATGTTGCCTAGTGTTCACTGTCTTGATTGTAGATGAAGGATGCTACTAGGGCATTTCCAAGGTCATGGTATCACAAAGCACTGATACCTTTCCTGAGCAACCTAAAGATCTCACTGGCAATATGGAAGGTCCTAGAGAAGTAGAAATAAACTTAAAACCACCTGAATATCATCCTAGTTCCTGTTATTGAGCATGGAATACTGTTCACATAATCTCATAATTGCTTAACATCAGTGTGTCCTTTACTTTTTGAATCTGTGTGTATTTGATTAATTTTAACTAGATGTAAGACTAAGTTTTGCTCAATGATTGAAATAAGAAAAGATATTTTGTATACCCAGAGCAGCCCTGATGTTATAACAGGGAGGGAGGGAAGGAGGAAGGGAGAGAAAGAGAGAGAAGAGAGAGAGAGAGAGAGAGACAGAGAGAGAGAGAGAGAGAGAGACAGAGACAGACGGACAGACAGACATCCATAAACAAATTAGTGTAATAAGAACGTAAGAATTTTGTCTGTGATGGTGCAATGTCAGTGCAGGTGAGAACAAATCAAAGAAAAGGACAAATAAATTCTAATCACACATTAGGAAAAGTCTCAGAAGAATAAATGGTGTTTCAGCCAATAAGTCGGTGATGTAAATGGGTTCCTTGTGGTATACCTGGAAAGAATGGGCAAAAATAGTTTAGACTGAAGATAGAAAAGAAGCTGTACAGTTAATGTATTTTAAAACCTAAACTAATGCCTCTACTAATACACACATCTGATTCTTTCTATTTCTTGTAAATTGTTATTTAGGCACAAATCACCTCTTCAATGTATCATCATACAGTGAAAATTGTATTTGACTAGCATGGCTCCTATTTACACCAAGTCCTATATCAGACAGAAAGTAAATAGCAACATCTCAAATGAATATTGCTGTGATTCTAGAGTGCTACATAAAAATATCTGCTTCCATCTTTCATTCCTCCGTGACAGCTTTAAGAACGAACAAATGTGGCAGACATCTTCAACAGCCTGGGTTGCAGTCGGCTCAAATCACAGATAGTGATTAAGGTACTGAAGATGTTTTCTGGTACTTCATTGAGAATTTTTCCAAGATATTCACAGTGATAATGATTTGCAGAATTTTAGAATTTTTTTAAATGTCATGTATATGTATATTAGGATTGTAGTTATCTTCTTTTATTCTCTTAAAACCCCCTCCTGTCCCTCTGAAGTCATTCTTCTTCCCAAATATTCCCCTCCTACTTTCATGACAACTTTATCCTCTGGGATGCTAACGTGCTAAATGTTGTGCAGGTCCTTGCAGGTGTACAAAACCACTGTTGGTTTGCTATTGCAGAAGCCGCATCTTATCTACATGGTAGAGTTCTGCATCACTTTTTCCCATACTTTGCCTTTTCCTTCCTCTCTGTCCCATCTTTTTCAGTGTACCCTTGGTCTTGGAGACTACAATGTAAATGTCCTGTTTATAGCTGAGCATATATCAGTTGCTTATGTTCTGCATATTGAGAAGATACAAAGGTCTGTTTTCATCTTTAATATGTAGCGGAAAGAGGCATCCTTGCCCAGCAATACTCTGTAAGTGTAAACAGAATGCTTTAGAAAGCATTTTGACAATATGTATTTATACACTTAGTAAAACAAGAGTAGTAGGATCCTCCCAGAGCCAATGATCACAGAGTTTAGGCTTGCTTTATAGTAGCAAGCCTGTACTTTCTTCTATGTAGCAGGCCTCAAATTCAATCAGAAAGTAATTGGTTGCACCCTAAACAGTCATACCACTGTTTCATCAGGCTGTATTTGCCTGACAGGGTTCCATAGCTGTGTAAGACTGATGATGAGTTTCGATCTCAGCAACTTGCTTGTCAACTCCCAGCATCATGTACACCAGCCAGGAGGAAGGGAGTTGCCAATTCAATTCCAGCTGGATTTATCTGTGTTATGTAACTAAAATGGGTAATATCTTCATCAATACGGCCTTAGTATTTAATTCTGGTGTGCAAAATAGCCGTAAACTATATTGCTTGGGAAGCCTCTGATCAAGAAGTCTTAGGGAGGTATTCTGCACATAGCACGGGCATTTTCCTTTAGCATCAATGACTTAATGACTAATGGGAGTAGCATTGTCCATTCATGTAGGATAACAATTGTAAATGTACATTTTGGTTGGGGTTATGTCAGTCAAAGAACAGAATGAAGATCTGTACATCTGGCTGAGCTCTGAGAATTCAATCAAAAAGAGAGAGGAGGGAATATATGAGCAAGGGACGTCAAGATCATAAGGGAAAAATCTACAGAGACAGCTGAACCAAGCTCATAGAAACTCAGGAACTCTAGACAGACATCTGTGGAGTCTCCATGGGACTGAAGTAGGCCTCCATATGTAAAAGACAGTGGGGAAGCTGGGACTATCTGTAACACTTGACAGTAGGACCACGATCTATTCCTAGTTTATGAGCTAGTTTATTGGAGCCTTTTCCCTGTGGTGGGATGCCATGATTAGCCTTAATGCAGAGGGGAGAGAGGCTTGATTCTGTTCCAACTTAATGTGCCAAATTTTGCTAACTCCCATGGGAGGAGCCCTTAACCATTGAGAAGAGTGGATAGGGGGATAAGGAAGCTGGGGAAGAGGAAAGCAGGAGGAGTGGGGGGGGGAGAACTGTGGATGGAATGTAAAATGAAATTAAAAAATAAAAATAATCATACAATAAAAAGAAGCAGAATGAATCAATAATTAAGAAAAATAAAGAAAACCTCTAAGAAATGCAGGGGACCATTGAACCACTAAATAAGAGGACAGTCAATATGATCTTGAGTTCCATTCCCTAACTGAGGTGTTCTTGCAGTTGGTGATTTGCTGGAATGGGGAAGATTCAGTTTTTTGCATTAGTGTGGCCTGTGGCTGCTTCCTATTTGCTACAAGGCTGCCCTTCACTCAGGTGTATATGAGCCGCATTACCTGGACTCAGTGCATCAAGAAACAAAGATGAGATCATGAAGTTGGGAGGAGGATGTGGTAGATAGAGTCCAGAAAGGGTTTGAAAGGTTTGGGGGTAATTATTCTCTCTCTCTCTCTCTCTCTCTCTCTCTCTCTCTCTCTCTCTCTCTCTCTCTCT
>NW_004949108.1:6471491-6489922 GCF_000317375.1 Microtus ochrogaster | reverse complement strand
ATATATAGTGTATACACACACACATATATATATTACAAAATAATAATTTTCATTTTTTTGTAAAGGAGCTTGGAATGTAAATTTCTGTAAACTATACATTCCAGTCTTGGTGATTTTGTTCTAGTAATGCAAACCAACTAATTAATGGAAGATTTAAAAACTATTCAGAAAATAAATTTGTGCAGTTAGGTTAAGAAACCCAGGTTGATACTTTGAAATTCTAGATTCAGTTTGGTTTCCCAATGGGAAACAGCAAAAATTCCTTAAAAGCAAAAGAAACCATAAATGTTAAAAAAAGGTGATATGGCACCTGCTGCACACATGTCTAAGCATGTAGACCAAGCACATTCTTCTGCTGCACACATGTCTAAGCGTGTAGACCAAGCACATTCTGCAGCTTCTTCAGTCTTTTAGACTAGGTTTCTCAAAACACTTTGAATTAGAGAACAGATAAAAGAGGACGGTTCTCCATTCCTAGTTTTTTACTTTCCGGCATTTTCTCAACATGTTTAAAGTTTGACTTGATTCATTTTTAGCTTTAATCAGCTTCTCATTCTTTGAATGCTCCCTGCACTCCCTCAAGTCTTGCCGGAAGAAAGAGCCTTTCTTCACAGAGGATGTCTGGCCTATTGTTATTAAAGAAAAAAAAAGAACACATTCTGAGCTCTTCATCACAAAAAAAGGAGAAATTTCAACTCAGCTTCACTTTTTATAGCAAAAGGCAGCAGATGCCAGATGCAGTGAGTGGTTACTCTCACCCCCTCTCTGGTCATTTCTAGACTTCTAGACAAGCGTTATGAAATAGGAGGTACTCTTGGCCACTCAGAAATATGAAGGCCATAAAAAGACACAGCCTGAACTTGTTTCCCATAAAACAGAATGGTTTATATGCTGCTTGGTTTATAATAGAAATGACAGTTGCATATATTTATGTATGTATGTTAGAGAATCAAGCACAAAGCAGTAAGTTTCCTATATAATTCAGGGCATACAAATTAGTTTTAAAAATTGAATATATTTTTTTCTCTTTTAAGAACTTGGGAAACACTCATTTGAAGGGAAGTTGAAGTGGGATTTGAGGCATGTCAGCCTGAACCACATGTCCATTCTTCTGCTTCAACTTCCCAAATGTTGAGATTACAATTGTGAGCCACCATGCCTGGCCGAAAAAAAAATGGTATTGATAAGTTTGTACAACCAAAAACATACTCAAATATTTTACCAAAACAGCATTAGATTATTAAATCATAATTTACAATTTATTATTGCTGTAACAACTCTATATTTGAAATTATTTTCCCTGTTGACAATTTGAATATACCAATGGTTTTCTGTCACTTTAAATAACTTTCATAGTATTTTTCATTTCTTGCTTTTAAAAAAATCTGCTTATATTTGCTTACTTTAATTTATATGAGCGTTTTTCCTGCAAGTGTGTGTGTTCACCAGGTTTATTTCTGGTGCCCTCAGAGACCAGCAGAGTTCATTGATCCTCTGGAACTGCAGTTATAGGTTGCATCGTTCTAAGCCACCACATAGGTTTTGGTAATTGAGCCTGAGTCGGATGGAAGAGTGGCAGGTGATCTTAAACCCAGAACCATCCCTCCATCTTCTCATTTGCATGCAGTAATTTTTACATAAAATTACACCGAGTATACAAAATTTATCAAGGTATCATGTTTTAGAGAGCAGTCTTTTTAAGCATTAGCAAAAATACAACGGATTTGTGCTGACTAGACTGTCATGGAAGTCCCAATATATTTTAGAAATGAGATTCCATTGCACAGTTAAGGTAGAGCATGTGACTTAGCAGGGTCTCATCTCCTCCCATCATCATTCCATCACCTCCAATGGGGATCAAGAGATGATAAAGGTTAATATACAAGTTATGCTGACCCTTTAGAAGTCAGCTAGACATGACAGAACCTGACCCTTCATTGCTTTGGTGAACTTGACAGAGTGAAGTTCTCCACACCTTAACCATCTTTGAGCAAAACACATAGGGCTTCTTATTCATATAAAGTTTCCTTGTCCATTCTAGCAATCATTATTAATTCACCTATCTCTAAATTTGAGTGTTTTTTTTCCTCTTAGTCTGCAATCTGTGCCCACTATTTTTTTTCTCCTCTATCTCAGATCTCTTTGGTATAGTGTTCCTATAAAAAGCCCTGTGAATGGGCTAGCGAATAGGGCTAAAAGGAGCAGAGGGGAATCGAATGTATTAACCACCCCCCCCCCACTGCCTTTACTGACGACTTCATTATCTTGCTAGGTTGATGTGGTGTTACTAGGGTGTTTGTATGTACAACTGGTGTGCTACTATACATGTGTTACCTGTTTCCACTCTTCATACATGATTCAACTCTGCTTCCTTTAGCAACTTTCACAAAATGGGTTGTGATCTGTCATGTGTTCATGGTTTGTATTTCATTAGGTAGCTCTCACACTGGAGCTACTAATATGTATACTCATCTCTGCAGTAGGCGATTGTTGAGTGTGAAAGAGCTATCTGATTAAAATGTTGCCCAAATGAATCTCTGCTCTTTACCTTCAGTCTTTTTGCCTATTAGACAAATTTCATTTTTCTTAAGATATCACTAAAAGAACAATCTGAATCATCTTCAATTCCTAGGCATTTTTCAAGTTTAAAGAATTGTGAACATTTAAGCCCTCTTCTGAATAGACTCCTTAGCTTATTATTTCTCTCCTAAACAATAGTATTCAAAGATAATATTAATAATGGACAAATATTCTTATTTTTCCCAATATTTTGATTGAGAAATATTCCATCAATCCCTTCTCATACTTGTCTTTATTAAAATAAAAAATTCAATACATGTATTTTTTTCTATTAGAGAGTTACCAGACTCATTAATTTGGCATGTGAAACTCATTATTGTTTAGGGCCTATGTATAAACAGACATGCTTTCTTTTTCTACTTCTTTATTTCAGAAGTAGAAATACATGGATATTCATAGCAGTTCGTGGACTTTGAGACGTAGAATGACTGTCTTCAGCTAGAATGTGTGTCACCCCTACTAATGTCTGGCTATTATTTTTCCTTTTATTTTTTCTTTTCTCATACAATATATACCTAGCACCCCCTCCCTTCTCTCCGCTCCTCCCAGTCCCTACCCCACCTCCGCTCTCTTTCAGATGCACTCATTTTCCATTTCCCCTTAGGAAAGAGCACGGATCCCAAGGATATCAATAAAACACATCATAAAAAAGACACAGTAAGACTAGGTACATCCCTTAACATGATGGCTGACCAAAGCAACCTAGCAAGAGCAAAAGGATTCCAAGAACAGGCAAAAGTCAGAGAGACACCTGCTCTCACTGTTAGGAGTCCTCCCAAATCCCAAGCTAGCATCGATAGCATCCATAGCGTTTATTTAAAGGACATAACACAGATGCATGAAGGCTCTGTGATTGTTGCTTCAGTCTCTTTGAGTACATATGAGCTCTGCTTAACTGATTTTGTGAGCCATGTTCTCCTGGTATTCTCAACCGCTCTGGCTCCAAGAATCCTTGCTCCCCTTCTTTTGTGGGGTTCCCTGAGCTCTGCCTAATGTTTGGCTGTGGGTCTCCGCATCTGTTCCCATCAACTGCTGCAGCAAGCCTCTCTGATGACAATCACAGTATGAGTTTAGTAGATTATCACTAGGAATCATTTCATTGACCTTTTTCTTTTAATCAGTCGTGTTGTTTCTGGACTACTAAAGGGTCAGCATAACATGTATAACCTTTATTATCACTTGATTCCCATTGGAGGTGTCCTCGGCTCTTAACAGTTGATATGTGACAAGGAATCTGAACCTTATGTACACAATGTAAAAACCTATGCAGGTATGATTTTGATATAACTGCACAAAAGGTGATTGCATTAGAAGTATATATAGAACGCTGATTATTGCCCACCATGTTGATGGGTCATATCTAATCAATAGAAAGCTGTGAGAGGAAAGACTGAACTCCCCAATCTGAAGAAACTCTGTGTCTCCACTGCTTCTGAACTCACCTGCAACATCATCTCCTCATAGCATCCTGAGCCTGCTGTTACTTCCAGGAATCTGGAATACGCCAGACCCCAAGTCATGTAAGATATAGGCCAATTCTTTACATGCATGATGTTTCTCCTTGCAGTGGTACACTTTCTATTCCTGCCAAAATATCTGAGACAAACAACTTACTGAGGAGGAGGAGTTTAGAACATCTCAGGGTCTTGGAACTTCCAGCTCCTGGTTGCTTATCCTTGTTGCTTAGGAACTGTGGTTGCATCATGACTGTTTCCAGGAGTGTGGCAAGGGATTATTAATGTCAATGGTCCTAAGAAGCAAAGGAAGAGAAACAGAAAAAAGGGTGGGTTCCGAACATCACTTCCAAGTACTTGTCTTCAGTGATGTCACTTCCTCCTGCTATGTCCTGCTGCCTTCCTGAGGTCTCCGTTATCTTCCACAGGCACCACGGGCTGGTTTTCAGGCTTCCAGCACACAGGAGCTGGGAAGCACTTAAGCAGGCAACGTTATGGAAGGGAGAATAGTAATACAAGGTACAGGGGTCTGTATGCACAGACACCCCTGGAGGATACACTTAAATAGTCAGCAAAGAGAGAAATTGTTTCCTCTCAAGAGTTCAAGGGAAGATCAGGACAATCAAAATGGCTTAGTGAATAAAATTTCCTGCTGATGTGGCTGAGTTCAATCAAAGGGACTCACGTGGTTAAGGGGAGAAACGACTCCTATAAGTTGTCTTCGGGATCCACATGTGCGCCATGCCAGTGCATGCCACCCCTTCCATTCATGGAAATAAATAACATGTCATACAACTTGGAGTATTTTTCTGAAGCTGCATTCTTTGTTCACTTAATTGGGGTTGCATAGATTAGAGTTTAAATTTTTAAGGCAAAAGAGACACTAAGTCCAAATTCATATTTATCTGATAGTTGGTTTTGTTAGTAATAAAACAAGAAGGTGAAATAACTTGACTTCAGTTGACTCAGAATAAATACATTGACCATCTGTGTTTTTTATTCAGGTAGGGAAATAAGATAAAATGACCATAAGTGTGGGGGCAAGGTCTCTGGTTTCCATTTGTTTAATTAAAACTTACTGATTTCTTATTTCTAATTTATATATGAGTAGGTTCACCTTAGTTTTCTATGTGAATCATACTGAGACTCATAAAATCGACACAGTTTCTCTCAGCTCTATCGTATCCTAAGAGTCGGGGTGAAACAAGGAAGACTAGTTCCTGATTTTTTTCTTTTTTTCTTTTTTTGGTTTTTCGAGACAGGGTTTCTCTGTGGTTTTGGAGCCTGTCCTGGAACTAGCTCTTCAGACCAGGCTGGTCTCGAACTCACAGAGATCCGCCTGCCTCTGCCTCCCGAGTGCTGGGATTAAAGGCGTGCGCCACCATCGCCCGGCCTAGTTCCTGATTTTTTATTCCTTTACCACAGTACAGTTGCTTCTCTTTTCTATCCTGGCAAATAAGGCCCCAAAAGAGTGGCCCTTGGTTCTGTATGAAAGTCAAATCTTATTTGCATATACGGCCTATTCGTGCATGGCTCACCAGTGTTTGCACTTGGCTTGTAGACAGGCTTGCAGGAGATGAATGCTACCATGTGAGTGAGCCACCGCCTGGTGAATCTGTGGAAGTCTTAGCTCTAAGACAATGGAATGCCTTGGAAGAGGTCATGTTTTCTCCTTCATGTCTCGTCCTCAATCTGCTGGTCCCAGTTGCAAACCTTCAAATGACTACTGTGGCCCAACAGAAGGGCAGTTGTATTCTGAACTCAGAGACCTCTTGGCTACCTACTATAGAATGTTATGCGAACAAGTAGATAGAAATTGCAAAAGGAAAGGCAGATGCATGACTTCCATGCATTAAAATGGAAGTCATCCAGATTTTTTACTCCTAGTCCTTTCTGTGACAGATCAAATCTAGACTGTTTAACTGGCTAACTATGGCTATAACTCATGTTTGGTGTACGTTTCTCTGTGTTTTCCTTCATAAAAATATGTGTGGACATGTGAACTGGGTCTGTTTCATGTAACATGGCTAATCCAACTAACCTTAAAATGTTTTGTGAATTAGATAAGCTACTTTTATTCTTAATTACATCAAAAGTCCATTTTTATAATTTTTACCTAAGCTAGCTTTATCTATCATAATGATAAAGACATAAGAAAGTTTCAAAAAAAATCTAGGTCCAATCTTCGGAACTTGATTAAAATAGAGAAAAAAATGTCTCCTGATTGTTTGCCTTATACCATGGTTAGAAGAATCTATAACCCTTTTGACTACTTCTGAGAGAATTTGAATTCAGGCCAGAATAAAGTTTTATGCCATTATAATCCATTTTACTAGTAATCTCAAAGGAAAAAGGAACATAGTTTCTGAGAATATCTTATCTACTAATCAATTACTTTTCACTGCCAAATGTATAAAAACCAGAATGACATTTTAAAAGGATATGTATTGTAATACGTATAGAGAGCCCTTCTGTGAGTGGAGATTTTTCATCCTCCAAGAGGATGACCCTTGGCTTGCTGCCTTATTATCACATTTAGATGAACTACACCACATAAAATGCTAGTCGAGAGCATTGACTAAGTGACCGCCAGAGTAGGTACAATTAGCAATTAATTTTCATTTTTTTCTCCATTCATCAGGAGAAATCTTCAGTGATATCTCTAATTTGAGTTGGGAAATATTCATATTGCAGATGAAAAATGACAAGAGCAAGCAAAGCTATTACCATAATAGTCAGGATATATAAAATAGACATTATTAAGGTGTCAGCATTGTGGCAACGCCCACTCACAATGATTCATTTACATAATTTTGGTTAATTCTTAATACACTCAAAGCTTTATGGAAGTTGAATCTCAGAGACACAAAGGGTGCTAGATAAGAGGATGTTTTTCTTTTATTTAGCTCATGTTTGACTGGTTTTATTTGTATTCTGTCATTTACCTTGAATATGGAGATAGAGAACTGTTGTAATGCAAAAGACACAAAAGAATTCCCACTGTCTTCTCTACTCCTCACTCTTCTTCTCTCCCGCTAACATCTAAAACATATTTTGTAAGGAAAGGAGCCAATTACTTTGTCCTTATGAGAGCACACAACAACCACTGAAACCTGAGAGCCTGATTTTGATCTCTGGGACCCACACAGCAGAAGGAGAGAAGCAACTCCTACAAATTGTCTCCTCCCTTACACAGGTGTGTGTGTGTGTGTGTGTGTGTGTGTGTGTGTGTGAACATGTGTCTATGCAATCACACACAAACCAATCCATCAATGAAATATTGTAATCATTTTAAGTTAAAATAAACAGTAACAGCTCGAAATTAAATTTTTATGGTAAGAAAGAAAATTTGCCTTATTGTTGTGTGATTTCTTCTGCTTCCAGACTTCTGTCCACACACACAGGAAGAGAGGAATCTAGATATGTGGGGTTTTTGTCTATTTGTTTGTTTTGTTTTTCTGAGGCATGGTTTCTCTGTATAACAGCCCTAGTTGTCCTGGAACTAGAGCTTGTAGACCAGGCTGGCCTCAAACTCACAGATATCCTCCTGTCTCTGCGTCCTAAATGCTGGGATTAAAGGAATGCACCATCACTGTCCTTGTTTTCTTAATGCAACATTGAAATTACTTTTCAAAGAAACCATATCTAAATATTGTAACATAAGGAGTAAGAATTAAAATTATGCATTTTGTAGAGGCTCAATCATTCCAGCTTCAGTAAGCAATGCGCAATTTAATTAACATTTAAAACAGTCATGAAAGCATAAATAAACTCTATTATTTCAATTTTATGATTGATGATAGTGATCACTTTTATGTCAAAATGTGAATTCAAACACATCTGTTCTGCAACACCATCAATTTATGTTATTTTAATACGTGGCTCTTTCTGTAACGCTAGCACCTGTATTGATTTTGGAAGATAAAGATACATAAAGCACAAGTATCTGTCAGTGTACAAATTTCCTGCTTTATTCTTGACCTGTTTGTCTACAGTGCTTCTTCTATTATAGGACATAGAGCTAGCATGCTGAGTGTATGTAATTTAATTATTCTCCATAATCATAATGAAAATATCTACTCCTTAGGAGAGAGAGAACGAGAACAAAGATCAGAAGTAAAAATGAAGGAGAAAGAGAAGAAGTAAAGGCAAGCACCTCAAGTTTGCCATCCATAGCCCCTTCTCATCTTTCCTTGATATTTGGAAATGGGACATTTTAGCCTTTGTGGTAGGCACACCTTCCCTATTTTCATGTGATGCATGTACAGAATGCTGGAATTCATTTTTTCCCAACCTACTACAAAGGTGCTGGCAGCTCAGGCCTCTTTATTTTCTGACCTCCCACCAATGAGAGCTTGGAACCTCAACTCTCCCAGTAGACTCTCCCCATCTGTGGTCCAGCTGTACACTCAGCACAGCTGGGCCCAAAGGATGGGCCTACTGCCAGTCATTTCCTCCCCGCCAAGCCCTCAGACAGGCAGCTGGGATGCTAGAATAATTTTCCTGGGAATTTCCTGGCTATCGGCTTGGATACTATATCCTTGTTCAAGGAGCCAAAATTAGTAAAGATTGGCAAAGATAAATGAGCAACTCATCCATGAGGACTGCAGGTTGCATCCCAAATTTGCCCAACATTGATTCCAAGTAGCATTCAACTTTGTCTCTAACGAGCTAACAGATGTAGGCACTGTCAGCAGAACTTAATGGGGATTGTTCACAGCACTGGAGCTGGGTGGCTTTCCTTGTTCAGTTATGTTTTGGAGCAAGAGGACAGAAAATGCCATTTTACTTTGGCAATTGATTTAAGGGAATATGCAACATCCCCCCTTTTTCTTTTTCCAGTATTTATTTCTAGAGACCAGATGACTTTCTGGCCTTAGGCGTTCATGGTTTATATACCTGGAGGCTGGGATATGGGTCAGAGTGTCCTGCCAGCTATAGCATGTGGCTTGGAGAAGAGCCATTTATTCCTGGCATGAGATCCATGACCTGGAGCTGAGCAGTTACTGAACAAACTTCCAGAGTCAGAAGGTTGTCTATGGTGAAAGTTGAGCATCACAGTTCTTCTGCAAGAGTGGGAGTTGGGTTCATGTAGATTTGTAGACATTGATGTCACAATGAAGAGACTATGTCTGCCTGCAGAGCACTCATTCCTGGTGGCACACGGGTCATTCTATTTAACTTTCACAACAAACAGGCGAGAACAAGAGTGATAGTTTAAAAGCTAAACCAATAAATAACAATGATGGGAGATTTAACATGGGCCAGAGACCGTTACATAATAAAGTCTGGACAGGAGAGAAATATTCCATGAGGGAAAGGTGAGTCTGATAGTCTAAACTATTATCAACTTTGATCAGCCAGTATATTATGGAATGAGTGTTACATTGGCATTGGAATAAAGCAGAAAGGAAAATTCAGACCTAGGAGCATGGAAATGACCGAGCCCTTCTGCTCCTAAACTGAAGTAGTAGTCCCTTAGCTATGGCTCTGATTATTTTGCTTGCATTACTGGATTAACTTCCATAGGTATAGAAGGGCACAAGGTAGCTATCCCAATGTGCTCATTCAGTAGGCACTGGCATCTGATCTCTTTCTATCTGTGGCAGGGAAGGGCGATTGGACCCTAACAGTTCTGTTCCAGAAATATTTAAATTGCAATTGGTCTGGGATCTAAGGCTGGAAAGATGAGGCAGATTTGGGATTTAATGACTCAGTTTTAATACAATGAAAATCAGAAAATGAAAGAAAAGGTAGAGATTTAAAAATCCCCTCCTATGATAGAAAATTAATTAAGTTAATTTCAGGTGACTCGGGGCTTCTCAATACCTGAAGGCCTGGACTCCGATGTAGGTCCCAACTCTAAGATGTCTGGGGATCATCATAAAACAACCCAACACAGACTCTTGTTCCTTTTGATGTCTTCTTTATGCCCCCAAAGAGGAGATGGTTGGAACATGCTTGATGTTTGGTGTGAAAGGAAAGAGAAATTCGGGATGCTGAATTTTAAAGACTAGAATTCCCCAGGAGGAAAAGTCTTCAAAGAGAACAGTGATATATTATCTATGAAGGAAAAGCTTTTGATAAAGTTGGCCATATTGTGTAGATTACAAAATTCTCTATTTATTTGAGATATTTTATCTCAACAAGATTTTACTGTAGGAAGATAGACTCTGGGACTATTCTCCACTTTATTGCTCACTGCTTCTTTGAGCAATAATTAAAGTGGGTAATTTCTACTGCTTGCAGAGTAAACTGTTTATATAAAAGTTTAAGTTCCTGAACTGGTTCATGTACGGCTGCACAGGGTTCATGAGCAAATGGAGCTCAGCACGAGTTTTTGTTTGATCCAGGATCACACAATCAGACTTGGTGCATGGACAATTGAGTATTGAATTCCCTGATCATTTACCTGGAGCAAAAAGATTCATTCTCAATGTAGTGTCCCAGGCAGAATTAAAAGGAGAAACAGAGAAACCAAATTAAGCTGGTCATAAACATTCTTCTCTCTCTATCTGCTTCCTGATAGGGGGTTGGTAGTAGCCAGCTGTCAAGCCCCTGACACGATGATGGACGTAAATATACTGTGTTCTTTACACTACATAAAGTAACTTTTCTAAAAAGGGAATGGGTCTGAAAAGGCCTGGGATGAGGCCAGACTCGCTGAACATAGTGGACAATGAGGACTACTGAGAACTCAAGAACAATGGCAATGGGTCTCTGATCCTACTGCACGTACTGGCTTTGTGGGAGTCTAGGCAGCTTGGATGCTCACCTTACTAGAAATGGATGGAGGTGGGGGTTCCTTGGACTTCCCACAGGGCAGGGAACCCTGATTGCTCTTCGGGCTGAGGAGGGAGGGGGACTTGATTGGGGGAGGGGGAGGGAAATAGGAGGCGGTGGCGGGGAAGAGACGGAGATCTTTAATAAATAAATTAATAAAAAAAAGAAAAAAAAGAAAAAAGAAAAAGGGAATGGGAAATTGTAAGAGCCAATGGACTATGACCTATTTTGCTTTCTATATTTGGCAAAGAAGCTGCACTCATGAAATCTTAACATGGTTGCCTAAGCCATAAAAACATCAATTGGCATTATATAGATTATATACTATAAATACATATAATTAAAGAGATATCATGAAGTTAAGATTAAGTAGGGAATGGGGAAACACAGAATGGGTTGGAAGGGGAAGGCAGTGTGGACATGATTTAAATGTATTATTCACATATAGAATTATCAAAAATTATAATATAATAAATGCTAAAATTTCATATGTATACATGTCACTACCCCTCTCTATATGATGATTGTGATACCATTGTGGCACATACAGGATAAAGTTAAAGAAATGTTACAAAATACTGTATCATGTAGCACTTCTCTGGTAATATTGAACCAAAGAACCTGACATGCGTTAACAAAGGCAGCTTCTTAGAAGCTGAGGCATCGATGGAAAAGCTATACATCCTCTATCCCCTTGAGGTTAGTAATATGCTAACCCCTGACTCAGTGCGACCATGGAAAGTAAGAGAGTAGCCATGTGGAAACTATTTCCTGTAGTTTCAATAAGCACAATGTGAGGTATCTAGTAGGGAGAGTTAGAACGCTAAGGTCTAAAAAGTTTACTTCAGAGTGTACAATGTTGACATTCTCCTTAGTTCCCCTTGACACGAAGGTCAGTTCTTGATGCTCCCACAGTCTAGTGTGCCACTGTTATTAGTATCTCAATGTTCTCAGTCCTCACTAGGTTACTCCCTCACCATAATGCGAGTTCTCTTACGAAAGGAAGACAGCTGCTGTCGGTGTTTGTGATAAGGATAAAAGGCAGAAGGTTATGCAGTAATCATGGTTATTAAATATTCACATCGTTAGAGATTCCTGCAGCCTCTGCACATTTAGAAACAATTAAAATAAAGCAATTGCCACCCCGAGTCCCAGTGTCCTGCCAGGGAAAGTTGCTTTTCAAAAATCAAGTGTAGATTCTAAAAATTTCTTTAGGAGCTACAAAACACAAAAGTTTTAAGAATCACATATGCAGCAATATTTAAAATGTTTTTTAAATGTCAACTCCACTTTTCAACCTAAGTATGTATACTGGACAAATATGCCCTATGAAAGCATCAAATTATATTACAGACTCGCACTAAATACAGTTTTTGTTTTTGCTATTTTTTCAAGACAGGGTTTCCCTGTAGCTTTTGGAGCCTGTCCTGGAACTAGCTCTTGTAAACCAGGCTGGCCTGGAACTCACAGAGGTCTGCCTGCCTCTGCCTCCCGAGTGCTGGGATTAAAAGTGTGCGCTGCCACCACCCGGCCGTAAATACAATTTTTAAAGTTTTATCTAATGTCACCTTCACATGCCAGCATGTCAGTGTAGAAAGGGTTAAAATTCCTTTGTTCCCTGAGTTTTATTTTTTTCCTCACTTCTGTTAATTTTTACCTCTGATCCAGTCTTTTTTTTTCTTTAACACATAATTAGGATGTTTAAAGCACTTTACACCTATTAAACAGCTTTGGATTAAAGTGTGTAAATAAATATAAGCTGAGGAACACAGGTGTTTCCGTGATTCAATTAGAGGGTCTTTATTCCTACCTCTTCCTTGACTTCCTGTCTGCTTCTTAATTCAAAAGATGAACATAAACCGTCATCTGGCTACTCGGGGAGCCCATGGAGGGCTCATTAGCTGGGCTCTAATTGGGTTCTTTTGAAAATCTGTCACTCAGGATTGAAGGTGAATCTGACGCCAGCAGCAAACGAGTACACAGAAGGCTCTGAAGGGGGATGACTGAAAGTGCTTCCGAGAAATTGGGGAAAATGAGAGGAGCTCATTTGGGACAAATGCGATGCACTTCTAATACGGGCAAGAGGCAGGGGATAAAACAGTGAGGCCTCGGGAAAGCTCATCTTTGGAAAACGTGATTTAGGTTGACTTTCAAAGTTTGCTTTATTTTTATAACTGGAATAGACAATTGTCTGAATGAGTGACACTCTGGGAGAGAGCTCACTAGCCATCAGCTATAAAATGGTTTATTTTGTATTGTTCCCGCTGGTTACTACACCTGCAAGGTTTCATCCACTCTGGTCCTCCATGAAATGACATTCCGGGCAGCAGGGGCTGTCTCCCCTGCAGTGTGATTTGTGCAATATTTATCCCCCAAATCAATCCTCAGTTAGTGTTTAGTGAATTAGTTGACCAGTCAGTCAGTTGGCACAGGAGAGAATTCATTGGTATTTTCATTGACTTTGCTTTGTGTTTCTCCACCTTTACTATCAGTTACTCCTATCTTCTAACCAACTTTATAATATGCCATGGCCCATTTGGACTGCTCTCAACGTTGTTCAAAGAAGCTTTCTATTCAAGTGGGCAGTGGTGAATAAAAAGGATGGGAGCTGTTTAAAATACTGAGCCTGAATAAGCAATAGTGCTCAACATTAGAGGGGCCGGGCACATCAAGTCGTCCCGCCAAAGGTCAGGGCATACCCCAGTGAAGTGTGAGATCACATGCCTCACACCTGTCCCCCACATTCAGGGGGCCTAGTTGGGTCCAATACAGGTTGCCGGCTATCAGTTGAGAGTCAGTGAGCTCTTACTAGCTCAAGTCAGCTGTTTCTGTGGCTTGGGCAGTCTAGTGCCACTGGCAGTAGGATCAGGATTTATCCATAGTGCTAGAACTGGTGTCTAGGAGCACATTCTCTTTGGAGAGATATCTTGCTCAGCCTAGATATAGTGAGGAAAGGCCTTGGTCTTGCTGAAGTGAAGTGTCAGACTTTGTTGACTCCCCATGGGAAGCCTTACCCTTTCTGAGGAGTAGATGGAGTGGGGGGTGGAGCGGGAGGATGGGAGGGAGTGGGAGCAGGGATAGCTATGTAAATGCAAAAAAGATTGTATTAAAAATTCTTAATAAAAAAGAAAAATAAAAGAATGCATGCAAGAGGAGGAGAATAGGGGGACTATTTTGAAATGCTGTCTCCTGGACACAGCGTGGCTTTTCTACCCATGAATGGATAGCTGTGGATCATTGCAAGGTTGAGCTTGTTAAAAATTCGTCTCCCAGCTGTAAAGCTCTTAGAATTTAGGGTTCGTTGTCTGTGGAGAGTCACTTTTCTATGCAGAGTGGACACAGTTACTGCAGATGACCTCATTCCCATGTATGTATGGGAAGCACTAGTTGGACTCAAGTGTATTGTAGTTGAGTTAATCAATGCACATAGAAGTTTTGCCCCAATTTTCCAAGATAATAAATCTTGACAGCTTGAATTTACAATTTAAATCTGTGCCAAAAGTTTAACTTTAGATGATAATGCATTCATTTCTAAGCAGAAATTATCTTCAGACATACCACGTATGCAGGCTTGTATAATTAAAGCTCAAAATGCACAGACAGGAGTTGTTAAACTTTATTTACAACCACATTAACCAAGGGTCCTGAGTGAACATTCAGTGAGTCTGAAATATTATCTGACTGAGGTAGTGGAAGTCTGATGTGCATGCCTGCATACAGTCACACATACACACACACACATACACACACACACACACACACACAGCAAAACACAGAATTACTACTATTATGGTGAGATCTATGTTCTTTTATTGTACATCTACCAGCTATATCCTCAATGTACTAAGGAAAGATACTACGTAGTAGCCTCTTTATTTCTAAGTGTGTTTGGAGGTATGTTAATTTCCCCTCTGTCTATTTTCTTCTCTCTCTCTGTGTAGTGTATTAACATCTTTATGTGTGTCAATGTCTGTGCGCATGGGCATGGGAACACAGGCATTGATGTTGAATGTCTTGCACTCTTGATTACCACCTTATTTATTGAGGCAGGATCTCTCACTGAACCTGGAGTTCACTGATTTGTTAGGTTGAATGACCAATGAGATCTAGAGCTCTGCCTTTTCTCACCTGACACCCAATTTGGGATAACAGAACGCATCCTCGTGCCATCTTTTTAAGTGGTGACAGGGATGGATTTGAACTCAAGACCTCATGCTTATGAGGCAGACAATTTACTAACTGAACCATCTCCTTGATGCCAGAATACTATTTCCTTGCAAATAGTTAATTTTTTCAATGCCTCAGTGAGTTACTTGCTGACTCTTTAAAATGGCCTAATCAAATTCTAAAGGAATTGGGTTTAATAAAATCACAGTCTGGCAGAGTGGAGTTCATTTCACTCAATATCACTCCCCCTTTCATTTATTTGCCTTTCCAAGGCAATATTGAATAAATATTTAATAAATTTAACAAAGCATCCCTAAACAAGAAATTTAGCACTTTCTTTGTGATGAAGACCAGAGAGTCTTCAGCTGGTAGTCACAGTCCTTCTTAGAAGTTAATTAAATTAAAAACATAGAAATCCTCTGTTTTGCATTGGTTTAACATCTTCATCTAGTCAGTAGCTGAGAAACCACTCTCTCTTTGAATGGCTGTCAAATATTTTCCATAAATTAATCTTATTCGTTGTCTGATCTTAGAAAGCCTCTCAAATATTGACTGGCTCAGGGATGAAGTAATGTGACTGAGAGTTACATATCTGGTAATATTCAGTGACCCAGTCTCATTGTCCTTGTGAGAAAAGGATGAAGTCAACTCATGTTTCCTCTTCTCGTCTCCCACATAGAAGCATCACTGCACAGGCACCAAAGCAAAAGAAAGGGAAATACCACACACTGAGGCATGAGCGTGCAAGGTGAACTTAGAGTCGCATTTGGTTCAGTTCAGAGGATCTTGGATCTATTTCAGTTATGATTGTTTGTCTTCTATTCTATCCCATTGAAAAATTATTATTCTTTTCCCATCTTTCCTCAATCTGAGTCACACCAAGATTTTTGAGAATGGAATCATGCATCACGCAATATGCAGAAAGCTGATTTTTGAGCTCTTCTTACAGGATATAGTAAGATAAAACTCACTTTTAATATTTTTTAAACTAGTCTATACATTTCAGTTCCCTATGGCAGAAAAAATGTGGCAAAAATCACAAAGAAGACGTGTGCAATTGTCTGAAACCTCCACTGTCTCCCGAGGAAGTCAGTGGGTGAACCCCATGCAGAATAATGAGAAATGGCATGGAAATAACCTTTAAGTCTTTTCTCCAGCTGGAAGAAGCTGAAGCAGCCATCAAATCACACAATTATGCAATTTCATATAGAAATTTCAGGCTTGAATTACAATTTTTATATGCTATGTTCCATTTCAAAGAAATATATCCTCTTGTTTAAGACTATAAGAAGCACTTTGGATGTGAATACTGTAGTATGTTATAAAACATAGCAATAATCACCGAATACCAAGAAGTAAACATGACAGTATGCCACCCATGTAATGCTCCTTACTAAGATATTAGTGGATAAAAATAAAAACAATGATAGATACAGAGAGTCACCTGTTTAACCAGACTCATTCTGAATCAAAATGATCTTTGATGGCTACTGATCCACTTGGCAGGATTCAGTATAAATCAATGTTATAAGTGTTGATATCTTGATGAGTCTATGGAAAATAAACAGGTAAATTTGAAAAGATATGAAAATGGTTGGATACAGCCATTTCCTGCTTGTTGAAATTTTCTTGCAATGCTCAGTTATGTTCTAAGTTTATAAACACTACATTGAATAAACAGATGGTGGCAGAACAGACATCTTTAAATATATATTATGTATAATATAAATACATTTCCTGCCCTTATTCAAGCATGGGAAATTTTAAGCTTAACTTTTTGTAATTTGATAAGATAGAATGAGTTGCCTATATCTTTTTAGAATTTTATTAAGAGCCACTGGTAGTGGAAAACTCCAAAGGAAACTCCATTCCATCCAGATTAATCATGTCATAGTTTTATTTTTCATTGAGATGGAGGTTTACAATTTATACTTTTAATATATCTTATGTCTATTGACTGTATTAAATATTGCTAGTTACTATAAGTATCCCTAGGACACATAATTCACATATGTATTGAACTGATTCTTAATTTCCTAATGATTTATATTTTTATTTATACATACATGTATATATACACACATATACATTTGCATGTGTAAATATACATACAGGTGTATGCATACAGTTAAATGACACAGGTTCATATCAGGTGTCTTTCTCTATAGCACTCCATATATTTTTGAGTGATGTATGTCCAGGGTACTATGTGTGTATATGCAAATGTTCTTAAATCCAATATAAAGCCTAATATTTTTATATTCTTATTATTTTGTGGCTTTTAGTTTCTTGCTTAAACAACAACATAAGTAATATTTTCACATTGTTCTTATTTCTCAAATCTTGAATAAATTCCATACTTAGATCTCAAGATTTTCACATGACGATTTGGCGGTACCATAGAGGGGGAATTTCCAACGACAGATGGCTTCAACTCATTATTTCACACTTGCGGGAGTTTGTCATCGTCTATTACCCGACACCTCTGCCTATAAATTCCTATTCTTGCTGATAGCAGTGGAGAAATGGCATCCATCTTGGATTTCTGATTTATGGGAGAAAAACTTTCTTTTTCCACTGTATACAGAGATGTTAGCTGTGGTCTTCCTCTAATGTGGGGGCACTGATATCTACATGTAGAGGAAGGAAACTCGACCCTTCTCTTTCACAATACACAAGAATCAATCCTAAGTGGATCCAAGAACTCAATATTAGAAATAGAAGCTTCTGGAGGAACAATTCCAGAGCACAGTTTTGAGTTCTGTTTGAAAAATAAAAGCCCTTCTCCTGTTATTTTCTTCTGTTTAAATATTTGAATTTAAGTAATTCTATTTAGCTTCAATGCTTCTGGAATCTTACTACACACATGTAGGACCATACACACACCCACACGTGGGTATGTGCATGAAAACATATATCATATGAGTTATGATTATGTTTCCCTAAATAGTTTTTAGAAATTATTCACTATACTCTTTACACAACAAAATATGTTAAATTTTATGTATAGTATAATGTCACCAGTTCAATATTCTTTGAGCTAGAGTTGTAGCCCAGCTGATAGGGTATTTTCTCATAATGCAAGAAATCTTGGGTTCAATCAAGAGCACCACAAACTAATTTGAATTCTGTGTCTAGTACCAGCTGCTTTGTTATTGTCTTAAAGTCTGTTACACCTGTAACACAGGAAATAAACAATAGAATTTCACTGTAATTACATATGTGAACTCTTAGGACTATAGTTCTTTAATTGAACATATGAAGGGATAGAGTGAGAGTAAGAGACTTCTTCCCATCAAAAATAAACTGAGAAAAAAAAAAAGCCGGGCGATGGTGGTGCACGCCTTTAATCCCAGCACTCGGGAGGCAGAGGCAGGCGGATCTTTGTGAGTTCGAGACCAGCCTGGTCTACAAGAGCTAGTTCCAGGACAGGCTCCAAAACCATAG
>NW_004949108.1:6443532-6471391 GCF_000317375.1 Microtus ochrogaster | reverse complement strand
AAAAAAAAAAACAAAAAAAACCCCGAGACTTAAGGAAGTTGGAATAAAGTGTAGTACACTTATAGAAGGCTTAGCTCTGTGACTGATTGTGGTAAACAATTCACAAATGTCTGTATATATGAACACACATATTATAGGCATAGAATATTTCTTGAAAATAGTTTCAATTATTGAGTATCAATTCCACATTAAACAGCTGCTTCCCATATGTTGAATTCTTCTAAGTATTACTGATGCCTTCTTCTTTATGTTCTATTTATCAAAAGATTACTATTTTCCTTTAGCTCAAAAAATATATTCAGGAAATATCTCTAAGAAAAATTGGAAATTTCAGTTTAACTTAAAATATGATATTTTATGCAACTGAAGGAATACCATATACTATTTAGTAGTAGGTTGCTATCCATCTTACAAGCACAAATCAGACTGTTATCAGGTTGGCAAACTGAATATGAGAAATGAAACAAGGCTATTAGCATTACTAGTTCTACAAACGTTTTCAGTGCAATGCTCTCCAATTGTGTCTAGTTCCTTTCAATCATTAAAACTTAACTGTGGCTTTTTTGTTTTATCTTATTTAATTATAATATAGAACAGCCAGGAAGATATTTGACTATATTCTATTTTAAGGATTAGCTAAGCTTTCTTTTATTTATTTATAAAAAAATAATGAAATTAAATAGAAAATATGATACAGCATAATGAATGTTTGATAATTGTTCATCTAGCTGCACAGCTTTGCTTGGTAAATGTGTTATGGAGAGTTTTTTCTCAAATATTTTAGGGTCTTTCTATTTTCTGAGTTTCTATGATGATTTGCCGACATGCACTGTAATAATACATTGCTTCCTCATATTTCAGTGAGTGTTATAATATTTAAAAGAGGAAATTGAGTCTTCAAATATAAGTGATAGCATGGGATTAAAGTTCTAATTAATTTATCATTGTTATTGTGTGTGTGCATGCAGCCCTGTGTATGAGTGGTTCTACGGCGCTTGCCCTCTGTTTTACATGTGTTCTGAGGATTGAACTTTGGTTGTCAGACTTTGTGACAAGCCCCTTGATTCACTGAGCCCTTTTGTCAGTGTTAACATAGGAAAAATTTCCTTCACTGGTGCATTTAGACAATATACAAAGATCGTTTTATTTATTATTATTACCATTACTATTGTTGTGTTGTTATTTTATTATGAGTATGTAGGGGCATGCATGTGTTCGTGTGTAGTTGTGTACTTCCATGTATGCTGAGGCAGAGGACACAGGAGGATGTTAGATATCCACCTCTACCACTTTCCACAAAGTTCCTTTGGGGCAGTATCTCTCACTTGAACCTAGAACTCACTATATTTGGGGGAAAGGCTGGTGATCTTCCTATCTCCATGTCCCATTCCATCAGTTCTGGGGTTAGAATGCACTTGCAGCCAAAACTGGCTTTCTATGTGGGTGCTTCAACTCAAATAAAGGTTGTCATTCTTACACAGCAAACACCCATCTACTGAGCTGTCTCCCCAAACACAAAGGCCATTTTGAACTCGACATACCTAGTATGCCTTTTTTATTAAGCTCAATATATGAGCGTTGAGTTAGCTAATCTCAAGTTTTAGAAATATTTTTATTAATAGCTTGTCAGATTCCTTATAAATAATTCCTGAGAAATCAAGCTGAGAATAAAAGTTAATACATAATAAATACATTGACAATCAAGTAAGATTAGAGTAAAATAAATATTTATAAGATAGAATAAAATATCTAATCATAATTATATATATTATAACTTATTATATAATTTTGTAATAACTTCAAGATGAAATATGTTTCTGAGTAAAGAATGCCCCCTTCAGATTGGCTGCAAATAAAGAAGGAAAAACAGAGTAAGCCATAAACAGGCAGATTTCAAAACTCATCTTTCAGTGGAGGGCATCAGAATATACTGCAAAAAGAAATGAAAAAAATACATTATGAAAATAAAAACAAGCAGTGAGTTGCTGAAGCTAGAAAAATACTCAAAGTCAGTAGGCTATAGTTAGTATACAAGGTCATCAGATATTCAGATATTATTGTGTAGATAAGGCATATAAATTAAGAAAGACTTTTGTTGTGGTTCCCTCTAATGTATGTATTTTCTTACAGCATCTCTTTTCCATTAGCTATACAGAAATTTCCGTATAAAATAGTTTGTAAACTTTGTTTTTTACTATGTAACATCACATTTCATGGGATATTTGGTTTTCTGAAGTTTACACAGTATTTGGTGGTCATAAAATCCATAATTGATAATTTCTCAACATTTTTCTACCAATTACTCTCCTAAAACATTTTATATATACTTTATAAGCCATATAGGTTCTGTGGAACCTGATGTACTAAACAAGGTCAGACAATCCCCAAATATACCTGAGATCACCTTGGGAACCAGGAAATAGGGACCCATTCTGAAGCTAATATTACTTAAAGCTTAAATCAACAAAGAGATACATGAGCAAAATTCAAAGCTATGCTCTTTGTCTGTAGGCTAGGGATTAGCTGAGCATCACTGGAATGTAAAATTTAAAGATATTTTAGTTCATACATTTATATATGTGCTACTTTTCTCCAACCTGAAATGTTGGCATACCATGGTATTTCTCATTCATAGTATTAGACTGAGTTGGTATGTTTAAAGAATTCTGAGGAAAGCAGGAGAAATTTATTTGATAATCATCTTATTTATAGATATTGAGATGCTTCATAACATCCATTCAGATCTTTACAGTTGAGATGTGTCTCATATCACCATACAACTATATAATACACATAACACTGCTATACATATGCATATTTCACACCTGTAATCTCTCTATAAATATATGCACATAAATAAATGTATGCATATGTGTGTATGCATAAATATTTGTGTGTGTTTTTTCTATGGTGTTACAATTATAATACTGTGTGAAAAAGTAGGTGGAAAGTTGAACTTTGATGCGATATTTTATGTGTATATGTATTCCTTGGATATGCATATTATATCATATATTATATCATATATATCATATAATAATATGTATATTATACAATATATCCAAATGGTTTGCAAAATACAATACAATAACAGTGTTAACCATGTATTAGAATGTGATTATCTAGCCCAACATCTTACTAACAATTACTACTAATAATAGTTTATTAAATTCACCATTGTCTAAACAATTAAAAAATGTGGAGTCTCTTAGTTGTCTATGGTTTGTGTAAAGAAAATGGGGAGTGGATGCTGAAGGATATCAATAGTGATATGAAATCTGTTTCAGAGGTTATAAACTAAGAGTTTTATATTTTTGTTCATATTTAAAGTCTTTCTTAGATTAATACTTATGACAATAATGACACTAGCTCTCTGCATTTGTATTCATCTCGCCTTTTACAAGGTTTTGATGTTGTTACTTTTTAATCTCCATAGTGTCTGTGTTCAATTGTCATGTCACTTTTATTATAGTTTTTCAGCAACTGAACACAAAGGACATTTCAGAAAAATTAAATTACCAAGGTCACAAAGGATCAATCGAAATTATGTTTGAAAACTTTTTTAAGTTATTAAATATCTTTATACAACATTAAAAAATAGGAGTTTGAGAGTAAGAAACCATTTGTCTTATTGAATCAAAAGACACACGCTTTCTGGTTGGAAGGCTGGATTCTACTGAACGTTAACTTCTAAGAGCCTGGAAAGGCTCATGCTCTACATAAAAAGTATTCCAAGGCAGGCGCACATGGGGACAACTGCCACCTCTTGGGTAGAAAAATCTTTGCTGGAATTTGGTATTTGCAAGAGCTGGATATAAATTTTTCATCAACTGCTGCAAGGGACCTGAAGCAAAAATACTTCAAAAAGTCCTGGCAACATCAGGTTATATAAAGCAGTGCGAATGTGAACAAAGGGGTGCACCGTCAGCACCCAGGAGGGACTGCTCTCCACTTTGGTTTCACTCTAAGGCTGACAATTAATTCTTAGTCTATATCATAGGTAATATTTCTCTCCCCAGTGAATATGAAGCTACACACAACAGATGACCACACAACCAGGCCAAGACACATGTGTATACTATTGCATTCTCTAACAGAAACAAGAGCACACATAGGAGAAGCATGCTTCCTTCCCAACACTTTGGGGACCATAGAGATCTGAAATCAGAACCAACTGAAGCATTTGTATAAATACAAATGTCCAGGCTTATCACATAAGTGAGTCTCCACACAAATACTATGAATTTGTTCATAATCTACTTGCATGCTCATATATGCATGGGAAAATATTTGCAGATGGAAACAAATAGAATTATGTGTTTGTTGAGAGATTTATAAAGCTTTTTGGAGCCAGCATCTCCCAGCCACAAAATCCAAAGATATAAAATGACAACATATAATGCCCTTCAGTGAATGTAACTACAGCATTCAAGCATTTCAAACAAGTGAGTACAACAATAAACCTCAAGATAGTATATGTTAAAACTTGAGGTTATTTTAGTTTAAAAATTTCAAAAAAAATCATAACTTGTGGAATGTTATTTTTTGTTTGCCAAAATATATTAGACAACTAAGAGGGTTCTAGGACTCTTGTGAATATCCATCCCTTCGGAGTTTTAATCAGAATTTTAAAACTTCAATAAAATAATAATAATAAATAACTTGCACTGGATGAACTATTTAACATATTCCAACAAAGCAAATATCACTAGAGGAAAGTACCACAGATTAAATTTACCAATAATTCAAGGACTGTATGATGGGGTTGATGAAAACTTTTTCCCACTAGATGGATGCTGTTTTGTCATATTGACCATGTCCTTTGCCTTATAGAAGTGTCTCTGTTTTGGAGGTCTCATTTATTAATTATTGCTTTCAGTGTCTGTGCTATTGGGGTTATATTTAGGAAGTGGTCTCCTAGTTGGGTGGTGATGGCATACACCTTTAATCCCGGCACTTGGGAGGCAGAGGCAGGTGGATCTCTGTGAGTATGAGGCCAGCATGGTCTACAAGAGCTAGTTCCAGGACATGCACCAAAGCTACAGAGAAACCTTGTCTCAGAAATCAAAAACAAACAAACGAAAACCCAGAAGTGGTCTCCTTTGTCCTTGCATCCCATACTACTTCCTACTTTCTCTTCTATGAGGATCAGTGTGGCTGGATTCGTGTTGAGGCCTTTGATCCTTTAGACTTGAGTTTTGAGCATAAGGATAGATATAAATGTATTTAGATTCTTCTACATGTTGACATCCAGTTATGCCAGCACCATTTGTTAAAGATGCCTTTTTAGTCATTGGATAATTTTAGCTTCTTTGTCAAAAATCAGGTGTTCATAGGTGTGTGGATTAATATCAGGGTCTTCAATTTTATTTCATTGGTCCACCTGTCTTTTTTTATGCTAATACGAAGATGTTTCCATTACTGTAGCTTTATAAAAGAGCTTGACGTCATGGATGGCGATGCCTCCAGAATTTTTCTATTTACAGGTTTGTTTTGGTGATCCTGGCTTCTTATTTTTCCATATGAAGTTTAGTGTTGTTCTCTCAAGGTCTGTGAAAAATTGTGTTGGGATTTTGATATGGATTTGCACTGAATCAATAGATTGGTTTTGGTAAGATTGCCATTTTTATTATGTTGATCCTGTCTTTTCAAAGCATGGGAAATCTTTCCATTTTCCAACATCTTCTTCAATTTCTTTCTCTAAAGACTTAAAGTTCTTCTCATACAGATATTTCACTTCTTTGGCTAATGTTACCTCACATATCACATAAATATATATATATATATATATATTTGTTATTTGTGGCTATTGTAAAATTTTGATATTCTTTGTCTTTGGTTAGTATGGATAACAATTTGTCTATCTTGTTGATTTTCTCAAAGAACCAGCTCTTTGTTTCACTGATTCTTTGTATTGTTTTCTTTGTTTCTATTTTATATATTTCCATCCCTGATTTGAATATTTCCTGTCCTCTACTCCTCCTGGATGTCTCCTTTTTTTCTTCTAGAACTTTAACGTATGCTTTTAAGTCACCAGTATGATATTTCTCCAGTATCTATATGCATGCATTTTGTGCTACAAACTTCCCTGTTAGCACTGCTTTCATAGTATCCAATAGGTCTGGGTATGTTGTGCCTTCATTTTCATTGAATTCGTGGAAGTCTTTTATTGATTTTTTTTTTTATTTTTCCATTGACCAGGGTTAATTTAGTTGAACATTGTTCAGTTTCCACAAGTTTGTAGGTTTTCTGCAATTACTATTGTTGTTGAATTCTAACCCTAAGACATGGAGTTTTTGTAAAATACAGGGCATTATTGCAACCTTTTTTGGTATCTGTTGAGGTTTGCTTTCGTATTGAGTATTTGGACAATTTTAGAGAAGGTTCCATGAGCTGCTAAGAAAATGGTATATTCTTTTGTATTTGGTTGAAATGTTCTATAGATGTCTTTTAAGTCCATTTAGGTCATAACATCTGTTAGTTCTCTTATTTTTCTGTTAAGTTTCTGTCTGGTTGACCTGTCCTTTGGTGAGAGTGGAGTGTTAAAGTCTCCTATTTCCTGGGTATGGGGTTTGATATGCTATTTAAGCTTTAGTAATGTTTCTTTCACATATGTGGGTGACCTCGTATTTGGGGCATAAATGTTCAGAATTGAGAATTCATCTTGATGAAGTTTTCCTTTGGTGAATATGAAGTGTCCTCCATTTCTTTGGATTGATTTTAGTTTGAAGCCTATTTTGTTAGATACTAGGATAGTTATATCTGTTTGTTTCTTAGGTTCATTTGATTGGAAAACCTTTTCCATTCCTTTATTCTGAGGTAACATCTGTCATTGAGGTTCAGGTATATTTCTTGTATGCAGTAGTAGGGTAGATCCTGTATTTGTAATTATTCTGTTAGTGTCTTCTATAGATGAATTGAGTCCATGGATATTGAGATATCAATGAACATCGATAGTTAATTCTTGCTATTTTTCATCAGTAGTGGCAATGTGTTTCCCTCCTTTGGGGTTTGCTTGTGTGAGGTTATCTATTGCCTGTGTTTTTGTGGGTACAGTTATAATCCTTGGGTTGGAGTTTTCCTTCTAGTATTTTCTGTAAGGCTGGATTTGGTGCAGGTATTTTTTAAAACTAGTTTTGTCATGGAATATCTTAGTTTCTCCATATATGATGATTGAAACTTTACTGGTTATGTAGTAGTCTGGTCTCTTATCATCTGTAGCAATCTGTCCAGGACCTCATGGCTTTCATGGTTTCTATTGAGAAGTTGTGTACATTTCTGATAAGTCTGCCTTTTATATTACTTGGCCTTTACCCTTTGAAGCTCTTAATATACTTTCTCTAATCTGTATGTTTAGTGTTTTGATTATATGGTGAGGGGACTTTTTTTTTCGGTCCAGTCTATTTGGTGTTTTGTAATCATCCTGTAGCTTTATAGATACATCCTTCTTAAGGTTGGGAAATTTTTTTCTATGATTTTGTTGACTATATTTTCTGTGTGTTTGAGCTGGAATTCTCCTTTTCCTATCTCTATTATTCTTAAGTTTGACCTTTTCATGGTGTCCCAGATTTCCTTGATGTTTTGTTTGAAGAATTTTTTGGATTTAATATTTTCTTTGACGGATCAATCTATTTCCTCTATTGTATCGTCAAATCCTGAGATTCTCTTCTCCATCTCTTGTATTCTTTTGCTTATGCTTGTACCTGTAGTTTCTCTTGGTTTACTCAGATTTTTCATTTCCAGAATTCCCTCTTTATTTTTGTGTTTTCTGTATTGCCTCTATTTCACTTTTCAAGTCTTGAACTTTTTGAATTATTTTCCTTACTTGTAAAAGAGTTATTGATTTCTTCTTTTTTTTTTGTTTGTCTTTCCTCCATTTCTTTAAGGGAACATTTATTTCCACTTTAAGGATCTCTATAACAGCAATTAAGTTATATTTCAGGTCATTTTCTTCTGTGTTAGGATATTCAGGTCTTCCTGTTGTAGGACCACTAGCTTCTGGTGTTGCCATATTGCTCTTTCGGTTGTTGAATGTATTCTTGCATTGGAGCCCACCCATTTCTTCCTCCAAATGCTGCAGGAAGTGTTGTTGCCTCTTGTTCCAATCCTTGCAGTGGGTGTCTGTGTCTCAGGGAGCTGTTCTTGGTTCGCTCTGCTCAACTGCTGTTTTCAGGGAGGCTCTGAGGACTCCAGGTTTGAGAAGGTTTGGGGTGGAGTGGGAATTGTAGATTATAGTGGGGCGTGTTGGAACATCCTGCCTGGCTGCTGGACTACTAGCATGGCTCGGAAAGGTATCCAGGGTTCTGTACCAGGGCATGGGGCCTCAACACTGGGTTTTTCAGCTGAGGAGTTGGTCTCTCATTTCTTGGTCTACTCTATGTAGTTGCTGTTTGTGTTTCAGAGAGTGGCTGAGGTCATGGGGTATGTGTGGGTTGAGGGGTGGAGTGAAACTTTGAGATTGCAGGGTCTTCTAGTGGCTGTAGGGCAACCTGCCTGCAGGAGACTTGCCCACTGCTGGCCCACTACTGCACTAGTCATCTGGGCAAGAGATTAGACTCTCCAGCTGCAGGAAGGGGCTGGCACTTACCTCTTGTTCTTCTGTGTCTCATATATATGTATGTGTCTCATATATATGTATGTATGTATATATATATATATATATATATATATGATAACTCTATTGCTACAGTATTCAAAGGTGGCACAAGTAAACAAAGTTCAAGTTAAATTCCCACTATGATGAGGCTTTTGTTCTCCTCCCATGAATTGAGATGCTTCCTGCTTAGTCCTCATTGTAGTGGTGATTTGGTTGTAGAGCCTTGAGGAAGTACAGCCCAGGAGTCCTTGGTGGTTGTAGGATTTTGAGGAGAGTGCCCTTGTAAAAGATTAATGTTGGCCTCATGGAGCTAGCATCTATGAGAATGAGATGTCATAAAAGAACAAAGCTGTTCTCCGAGTCCCTGTGACAAAATCTCTCACTATGTCACCTCCAAGCATTAAACACACATCTGCTGATGGAGGAAGGTCATTGGTTAATTAAATAAAGAAGCTGCTTGCCCTGATAGGTTAAAATATAGGTGGGAGGAGTAAACAGAACAGAACTCTGGGAGGAAGACGAAGTGAGCTCAGAGACTCCACAGCTCTCCTCTCAGGAGCAGATGCCTCAGAGAGACGCCATGCCCCGCTCCCAGGCAGACACACGTGATGAAGCTCTGACCTAGGATAACGTGGGCTAGAATCTTCCCGGTAAGACTGGTGCTCACTAAGACCGGTGCCCACAGATTATTAGAGATGGGTTGATTGGGATATCAGAATTAGCCAGTAAGGGCTAGAGCTAAAGGGCCAAGCGGTGTTTAAAAGAATACAGTGTCCGTGTAATTATTTTGGGGCATAAGCTAGCCGAGCAGGTGGCCGGGGTGCTGGGAACGCGGCCCCGCCACTCCAACTACTACAATCTGCTATGGGGTTATGTGTCATGCTCTGATACAAACACACACACACACACACACACACACACACACGAGTCCAGAGAACAAGTGTCATACTCCTGGGTCTCTAGTATGTGAACCAAATAGACCTTTTGTTTACAAACTGTCCAACTTTAGACATGTTGTATACTAGAAGTAAATATGATAGACAATAGGAATTAATATTCCTCATAAATGTAGACAAAAACTCAACAAAAATTTAAACAAACCAAATTCTATTGTCCATTAAACATTTTCTATACTATTCATTATTCAAATATAAATGAATTCCTGTAAAGAATGTATAAGTACCTGAGGATAAGGTAAACAGTAGAGCACCTGTCCTATAAAGTGTGAAGATTTCCCAAATCTACCAAAAATTTTAAAGATTAAAAACAGAGTGCACAATACAATGTCTCCTTCTTCACCGAAGATATTCTGAGTTCCAACATGTGAAGCATCTTTATCTATAGAAACAATTCATTGTTTCATTGGGAAAATGTGATAATTGCATTTTTAGTATTTTCTTAGGCCCTATAAAATTAGTTTTTTTTTCTGTTTGGGAGTTATAAACATAAAAAAATTTTGGATATTGGACATGAAGCTTTATTCCCAGTGTATCTGATGATTTATGATTGACTTCCCATTAAAAATTCTTTAGATTGTATAACTTTTAAGATTTCCAAATCTAATCTTTTATTATGTTACAATTAGTTACCCTGGGGAATTAGGAAATTCTCTTTGACAGCATACACATTTTTACTTCAAACATTAGTCGGTAGCACCTAGAAGCATATTTTAATTTCTAAATCTGTTATCATTTAACCACATAAAAGCAATAATAGCAAATAAGGACAATATAATTCACCAAGGTGCCAGGACTTCTGCACTCACGTATTCTTTCAGGCTTAAAAGTATGGAGGAGCAATGGCAGTATCATCAGTGAGTTATGCAATATAGTTCTCTTTGATGTATGGGACTTAGCAGTAAGGGAGCATGGTGGTATTATATCCTTAAGTTGTTGCCTTAAGGATAACATGTTAGTTTGTCTTTGTATTGCATGCTACCATCAGGCTAGGCTGTTCACTATCTAGATTAAGTGAAATAATGTATGTAAAATTCAATAGAACAAGTTTGGCTACTAGAAAACATTTATTCTTTTCAAATGGATGCATAATATTTTCATACAAAGTATGGTTTATTTTAAACTTGTAGACAACTTAGGTTTTCTAAAACTGTTGTCTAAATATATACATGGTATGTATGGTAAATACATACATTTATAATATATTTATTTTGTGGTAAATATATACATTTAGTAATATATGTATTTCCTTCTTAAATGCAGAATTCCTGAAAGATGAGCTTTATTGGATAGGTTCACTAATTTATTATAAATTTCAATTATAAGCTCTAAGTTACATGAGGATTCTCTAACTATTCTGTACTTTAAAAAGGACCGACATATTGATTTGACTTCTATCAACTTATTAGTTTATAATATGTAGCTCTCTCTTTTCCTCTCATTAATGCTGATGATATTACTTGTTCATTTTCTCAAAGAAAGTCTCCAATCAAATTATAATAAATTGCATATTAAACCTATTTTTACAAGAATAGATTAATTGTTGGAAGATATTTGATGAAAAGAATGTACATACTGCTCCAAAAACATAATGTATGTGACAACAGAAGAAGGTATTCAAAGGAGTCGTATAGGTTATTTTTGTCTTTGCTGATGAGGGTAATACATAGGCAACACACTCATTATTGTTTGGGCTGCCACTCAACCTTTCTATACATTTAAGATGCCCCCAAATGTATTGTGTGATGTAGGGAAATTTAAAGCTAACTATGTCCATTCTCCTTCTCCTTGGGCTAAACGTATATAAGCTCTACAGTATATGACAAGGGAAAATCACAAAGAGATGACTAGGTGTTGGAGGGTATTGGATTGTGGTTTCATAGACAGAGCGGGGATTCTACATGATCCTGAGGTGGCAGCTGCATTTGCAAATGACTTGGCTTCAAGATGAGAAGTAGGCACACATCACAGGTTTTATTAGGGGTTTCATTAATTTTTCCACTTGAAGTAATCTCAAAACTGTTAACAACAATGATATTCTTCATCAGCTAGTGTAGATGATAGGAGCGGCGGGGCTGCGTCCCCGGCACACAGCCACCCGCATGGCTAGCTTTACCTGAAATAATTACAAGGAAACTATATTCTTTTAAACACTCCTTGACCCATTAGTTCCAGTTTCTTATTGGCTAGCTCTTACATATTAATCTAACCCATTTCTATTAATCTTTGTAGCCCATGAGCTGGCTTACCAGGAAAGATCTTAACCTGTGTCTGTCTGGAGTGGGAGAATCATGGCGACTCCTGATTCGGCTTCTTTCTCCCAGCACTCTGTTCTGTTTTCTCCGCCTACCTAAGGGTTGGCCTATCAAATGGGTCTAGGCAGTTTCTTTATTAATAAGAAATCACTCCCACATCAAGCTAGGTTATTTGAGAGCAAACAGTTAAGGGAGAAATCATGTATTATGTTCCTTTTCCAGCTTGACAGTTGCTATCAAGTCTGACAACCTACGTTCAATCCCTAGAGCCTGCTTGGTGAAAGGAGTGAACCAGCTCTCAAAAAATATCCTCTGACCCCCCATATACTTACCCTGGCACATGTGCCTCCTCCCTATAAATACATGTAAAATGCTTCAAAAGTCTAAACTTAGGTTTTAAAGGTATCATGAAAGAGGCCAGGACAACTATTACACAATGAACAATAGAGATATTGGTTATCAACTCATGTTGGACACATGGACAGACTGCAAGGGAATCTTTATTTATTCCTTATTATTTCAAGAATTATTATTATTTCCTTGACTCTGTTATGAATTACATTAATGTGTGATTGTCTCTGAGACTGACTTGATCCTAGAGTTGGAGGTTAAGATTCATTATCCCATATTTGAAGACTGCATGGGATTTCTAATACTGTGCTGACATCCATGAAGTTACCTGATTATTGTGCACATTCCTGTGTTGAATACTGTAGACAGAAGTTTCTGTCCTGTACCTGTCCAGTCATAAAGAAACATATAGAGGCTTAGGCAAGTTACAAACTGTTTAGCCTTTTAGTTCAGGCTTATTATTAACTAGCTCTTACAACTTGAATTAATCCTTAATCCTTATCTATGCTTAGCCACGTGACTCAGTACCTTACTCTGTGAAACATTCTCATCTTGCTTCCTCTGTATCTGGTTGGTGATTGCATCTCTCTCTTTCCTCTTCCCAGAATTCTCTTAGTCTGGTTGCCCCACCCATACTTACTGCCTGGCTACTGACCAATCAGTACTTCATTAAACCAACACAAATGACAAATATTTACAGTGTACAAAAGCGTTACCCACAGCAGAATATTGTGTGCTGAAATTCCAGTCTTTTTGTCAACACGAATTAAGCACTGAAAACATGTTTAGACTATCTGAGGCTTCCATTCCTGTTTTGCCACACTACATTTTGATGAGTGAGCTACTAAAATCCTTTGGGTTTGATTTCTTCACTGGTGCCTTACAAACAATTAGGGTACTTACATCATAGAAGGAGCTTGACAATTAAATGAACTCACAGCAATTATCATATAACAAGCTTACCAATTATGTTAATAACCATTACCATGTACACACTGAGATTTGCATTTCCTTCATTTGCTTCAGTTAATAGCATTGGTACTAATCCTGTTTCCTACACTAAATAGTCCAGTGAATTTGGGGGTACCATTCACATTTGCTCATAAACTCAGGGATGTGGGGTCAGAATACATCCTTGATGTTGTTCCTCAGGTGCCATCCACCTTTTAAAAATTTTGAAATAGGGTATCATGTTGGTTTTCAACTTGGAAAGCAGGATAGGGTCACTGAGCAGTGAGCCCCAAGGGTTTTCCATTCACTACCAGCTCAGAACTGTAATTATAATATGTGCAACTACATGCAGCCCTTTTTAGGTTGGGTTCACTCTGGGAATTAAACTCAGGTTCCCAGGATCCAGGCATGCACTTAGGCACTTCAGAAACTCAAGTTTTGCTCCAGCTTTCCTGAATTCATCTTAAGGTTTCTATTCACCAAAAGCTCTTTGTGATTTATACCCAGATGGTCTCAGAATTTTATTACCTCTTACTCTTCCTGAAATACTGCTATTAGTTCAGTTTTAATTCTTTATATTTAAGTTTGGTTCACCTATTCTTTTTTAAATTTTTATTGATTTTATTGAGCTATACATTTTTCCTATACTTGTTTCCCTTCCTCTCCCTTGCCTTTCTACCCTCTCTCATGGTCCGCATGCTCCCAGTTCACTCAGGAGATCTTGTCTTTTTCTACTTCCCATGTACATTAGATTCATGTATGTCTCTCTTAGGGTCCCTTTGTTGTCTAGGTTCTCTAGGATTGTGAATTGTAGGCTGGTTTTCTTTGCTTTTAGTTCAGCTATTTTTAAATGTGTTAATATGATCATGTAAAATTGCTAGAATCAAATGACTATGTTAGTGGGTTCTTTTAATTTCTTAATTGCTTTTTCCATTTACTTTCTCTTAAAATATAATTTTTAAGTTCTTACAAATGCGCAGTGAATTTTTAAATAAAAATTCCATCATCCAATCATCTGTCATTTATCTTTCTATCTATTTATCTACCTTTCTATCTTACTTATACATTTGTTGCACATTTACCTATATTTTATTAATCGTATGTCTTATGTCTCATCAGTCTTCTGTCATTACTAATCAAATGTCTATCATTTAAGTGTTGTGTTAGGAGCGGTGGGGCTGCGTCCCCAGCTCCCCGCTGCCTGCAAGGTTAGCTTTACCCAAAATAATTACATGGACACTGTATTCATTTAATCATTGCTTGGCCATTTCTATCTAGCCTCTTCTAGGCTAACTCTCGCACCTGGACTAGCCCATCTATAATAATCTGTTGTAGCCCACAAGGTGGCTTACCAGGGAGATTCTAGCCTACGTCCATCCTGGGTTGGAGCTTCATTGCATGTGCCTCAGAGCGCAGAGCTCTCGCCTCTGCTCGCAAGAGTGGAGCATTGTGTCTCTCTGAGGCGTCTGCCCCCGAGAGGAGAGCTGTCGAGTCTCAGCTCACTTCCTCTTCCTCCCAGCATTCTGTTCTGTTTACTCCTCCCACCTATGTTCTAACCTATCAGGGCAAGCAGCTTCTTTATTTAATTAACCAATGACTTTCCTCCATCATTTAAGTATCTATCTTTGTTCATCTACCCATCATTTACCTATGACTCTATTTAAAACCTACATTATCTATTTATCCACCTGTCTATCATTTCTTATCTACATATACTTATATATCTTCTGCATATTTATCTGTCATCTATTATCAATTTACCATCTGTCATTTATCATCTATCTATGTATCTATGTATCTATGTATCTATGTATCTATGTATCTATGTATCTATCTATCTATCTATCTATCTATCTATCTATCTATCTATCTATCTATCTATCTATCTATATCTATCATCTATCTTTGATATCTAATCATATATTTGCTTTTCATCTTTTATATGTTATATATCACTCTATTCTCTATGTCATCTATCCATTATCTGTTATCTGTTTTCATTTACCTGTCTGTCTGTGTATCTATCCATCCACATATCCATAATTACAATTTGGTTTTGATCACATACAATATTTCCCCTGTTATTTACTGAACATTGTCTAGCATGATGAGAAGAACCATACCATCATGGTTTTTATCTGTGACCTATTTCTACAACTTTTTCTAGCATGAAATTTCTCAACCAGTATTCATGGAATGAAATAAAACTAAATGGTACTTGAGGTTCTTAGGAGCTGAGAGAACTGAAGAATATTCCTCATGTATAGAAGATCTGTCCTCCAGCATGTCCCTATTTGTACCTGCTAAGATTTTATTTATAACAGCATCCATTGCTATTGAATTCCTTTTTATCTAAAGGCAGACATCTTAATGGGTATTAATGTGAGCTGTCCTCACCATTATCTCACCCAATTGCACACTTGAGGGATACTTCTGTCTCAATTGTGTCCTCTGATGATAGTACTTTCAATAAAGAGAATTGACTGATCTTATTTCAGAGCCCACAGCTTATTTAAATAGGGATTCGGGGAGTTGTTCAAAACACCTTTAGTTTTTATTCTCTTTCTCTCATTAGAAGGGAAATATTAACATGATAAATAAATTCAGTTGAATGTAAAAAATGATTTAATTGTGGAAAATTTAATTACTCCGGATTCAAAAAATTAATATATAATAATGAAAATTCTTACAGCTATATCAATGGGGATTATTTTACAAAAAATACATAAAAATTATTTAATCAAAAATAATATCCAACATCATTTATGTTTGAAAAGATAACGTTTTTCTATGAAGATTTATTTTAAATCAATTTTAGTGAAATAATATTTGTATCTTTCATCTATGCTCCCTCTAATTTATGTAGCATTATTTCTCATTTTCCATTAGGTTGGAGAATTTCATGGACTCATCTAAACACCATCTGATGAATATATTTTGTGCCAAATTAAACTCAATTACATGTGAAATTCAAAATGAAAATATTTCTTTTTAAAATTAACACATTTGAATTTTACATACCCTTAACTCCTATTTTAAAAGCTTCAAATCCATTTGATTGTGAAATGCCGCATGCTAACACTAGACATGTTGTTTCCATAATAGGTATTTGAATATGAATTTAGTATGGATAAATATGTACAGCCGTTATTGTTCACTATTCGATTAAATCAGTGATTACTTAAGTTTCAGTAAAACAATGTTGGGGAGTATTGTGTTATTTGATGATAAGAAAGAAAATTATAACATTTTACATTGATTTTACAGTTTCATAGTTTCTGTTTATGCCTTGTTTGAAAGAAGGTGTTAATTTAAAAACAATGTTAATGAAATAATATTTATTTTTTTCCATTTATGTTCCAAAGATTTTTTTCTCTCATTTATGTAGCATTATCTCTTATTTTCCACTAGGTTTTTATGTGATATAGTTATGAGCATTGATATATGCTGAAGAGGATATGTTCAAATGTCATGTTTTGATAATTTCTCCACACAATTTTAAATAATTCTGCTACCTGATTATGAGGTAAAGGAATTACTAATAATATTTTTAAATTATTTGTGAAGATTTGATCCATGTAGACCATGTATTTTGATCATGTCCACATATTTTCCTTTCAGTCCTCCTAAACCCCATCCTACCATGTCTCCCTCCCAAGTTTAGGTCCTCCCTTTTTATGTTTTAATATAAGATATTTTGAACATATTCCTTCTGTTACATTCCTTCAGTTGTTCCTGAACTTCTCCAAATATGTCCCCTTCAAAACATCATACCTTTGCTATTTTTCAAGAATTAAAAAGTGTTTGGAATTCATCCTCAACTGTTCCCTTCCTATTTCTCCAGTGCTCTCAATACATCTCCCTTCTGATTTCATATCTTTTAAAAAAATTTGATAGTCCAGAGACTCCAATTTGTGCTGCTCATATGAAAATAGGTTTGGTTATCCATTATATCATGGCGATCTTCCAATGTCAGTACCCAGCTAGTCTCCATTGCTAACAGTACCTCAGGTAGACCCTCCCCCACCAGACTGGAATTTCCTCCTGACTTTATATGGTGTTGGTTTTATGTGCATAGTCACTGTTGCTGCATGTTTATGAATACAGTTGTGATACCATGCCCACAAGAGGCTATTTGACATCCTTCTTGCTATTCTTCAATTCTTACATTCTTTGTGTCCTTTCTTCTAAAATATTAGCTGATCATTGCTGCAAAAGTGATACAGTTACACTGTATAGAACTGATTATTCATAGTCACTTTATTTCTGGACTTGACCAGTTATTAATCTCTGCATTAAAATAGCTTTTCTGGATGGGCTTTGATAGTAATGTATACATAGGGACATAAACATTTAGAAAGCATGTTGACAGCATGTTCCCCACCAATGGCTTATCACCTCCATAAATGTGCTTTAAAATAGAATTACAGAACTGGAATTATTATTTCTGAGGACCAGACTTCAAAACCCTTCAGAAAGCAGCTGTTTGCACTAATAACAGTCATGCCATTATTGCACAAGTAGGCAGATCATTTCTGTAAGGTTGATATTGTAATATGAAGAGTCAGGCACCAAAGAAGATCACTGATGTCTTTTATCTCCTGCAAACTACATAGCAACTTCTACCACTGTGAAAACTAGTTAGCAAAAAAAGATATTCTTTTGCTTTTTTTCTGTGAGATTTTCCCTCTGCCTGCCTGTCTCTATTTCTCTATCTCTCAACATCTACGTATCTATGTATCTATCTATGTCTCTATCATCTATCTATGTATCTATGTATCTATCTAACTATCTATCATCTATCTATCATCTATCTCTGAGTCATATATCTATATATATGACTCACAGAATACATTTATAGAATTATTGCATGATTGTATAATAAAGGAAAAGAACAACAGAAATTAATAAACCTGCTTCTATTTTCTTACAACATTATTCAGGGAAATGTGAGAATTCTCACATGAAATTATTGCCATTTGCCAGGCTATGTTTCTGGGTAATAGATCTTTTGGTAAGGACGTTTGACTTGTATCAGGGCTGATTGTTTTTCTGCAATCAACAAAGGTAATATTTTCTAATGATTTAATCACTTAAACTTGTTGTATAATGAATTTAATTAAATGTACAGTTCTCTGCATCTTAACACAGATATGGATTTATGAAACTACTACTATAATATTAGGGAATATAGAATTTCCATCTTACTAAAATTCCATAGATTATTATACTTCTGTCCTTTCTCTGTGCACAAATATGCATCCAAACTCACACATGTATTCTATTGCATACATATATGAAACACTCTTTCAAGCCCATAAATTATTCTTATTTTTAATAACCACATTAAAAGTATCACAATTTTCACTATTATATAAATGTGTTAGTATAGAATATTAGCAGGAATTTTTCAAAACATCCCATGCTATAAGAAATATTTCTTGGCTCAGTGTCAATGTACATGTTTAAGTGAAATAAGGACATGTTTATTTTCCCGTCTAAATAATTCAGTATCGCTAGAAAAAAATGTGGGTGGATTTTATGATCTTCCAAACCAAATTTGTCACCCACTAATGGATTTTAAGTGGTATTTGGTTATACTCCATACTTTAGTAGTTCTCTGCAATTTCTTTTGTAGAATGACTGGAAACTGAAGGGACCCTAACTCTCATTATATATAAAATATAACCCTTGGATAAATTTCTCATTATGATGAAAAATATACCTAAGAATAGTGTGTATATTTTATATTTTTATATCATGCATTAAACACTTGATATCAACATAAGTATTAGAATTCCATCTGCTACTGTAACTCTACTGTAACACTTAAAAATGGTTGCCATAATGTGGGAATTAGAAAATTTTGAACAAATTATTACAGATTTTGTTCACACTGTCATCAACTTTCTGATCATTAAATGTATAAGGACACATTCCAAACAGTAACGATTATGATCTTTAAAATATCCCACTTGATGCCAGCCCCATGAGATGACACAGTGGATAAAAGAGAAAGGAAATGAGTATCATCCAAAGAACATGCATGGTAGAAGGAGAGGAATAACTCCATCACACTTTCCTCAGGCTTCCACATGCACTGCAGCATGAGTATACTTTTTTCTGCCTCCATTTACACACTAAATACATAAACAAACATATAACATTCATAGTAAATGGAAATGCTGCACTTGCATTCTGAGCAGAATCAGCAGACCCACTATCAACAAGTAGCTTGTTTGAACTTTTATGAGAATGTTATAATTGAAACAAGAAACATAGGAGAAAAACAGGCTATGCATTAGTTCCAAAAACATGTTAAACATTTCTTTTCTTTTGGGTTATCTGTTCCATAAAACTCAAAGTCTCAGATATTCCAAAATGTTCCATTCTGCCTGTAGAAAAATACACCTAAGATTTGCTCTCTCTCGATCATGAGTCAGATTTGTCTCTTTTCTTTCTGAAGCTAAAATGTATATCTTGATTGCACCAGAAAAATGGCCAATCTTCTACTTTGATTTCACCATTATGCCTTACAATCTTGTATTTTAGAAATGATCTATGGATGGGTGGGAAAGTGGAAGAGTGATATTTTGTAGTTGATGAAGCACTGAAGTCTTCTTAATATATGTGATGATTAATACACAGGCACCTTCTTAGCTGGCATGGAGCTAGTTCTAAGAGGCATAAATTTGTATTTTGGATGCTTCGTTAATTTAATTTAGATCATTCACAATTATTAACGAGTATGTTTTTGTAGTCATTGCTATAGAATGCAATTTCCATGCCATTTTTTAAAGTTATTGTTCTCATTTAGTTTTCTGGTATATTCAGCTGTAGATTTAGTTATAATTACATGGTTTTTATATATCTAAGCATAAGAATACATATGGGGGTGTGCATATGTGTGTATTAGTGTGTATTTTCCTAGGATACTGTTTCAATCAGCAATACCTGATGGAGGGAGGTCATTGGCTAATAAAGAAACTGCCTCGGCCCATTTGATAGGCCAGCCTTTAGGTGGGTGAAGTAAACAGAGCAGAATGCTGGGAGGAAGAGGAAGTGAGCTTAGAGGCCATGCTCCCCTCTCCTGGGCAGATGCAATGAAGCTCCAACCCGGGATGTACGTAGGCTAGAATCTTCCTGGTAACTGCAACACGGTGCTACACACATTAATAGAAATGGGCCAGGCAGTGTTTAAATGAATACAATTTGTGTGTTGTTATTTCGGGTAAAGCTAGCCAGTGTCTGGGAGCTGGGTGGCAGGAATGCAGCCCGCAGCTCCTTCAACAAATACCTATTCAATGTTATATAGATTGTGTCAAATTCTTGCAATCATGAAAGGAAGTCAAGGATTAGGTATCATGGGCTCAATACATTTTCTCATCCTGTAGATTTGACTCCTTGGGGCAGTAAGGAAACATATTAATTGACGTAAGGGAAACAATGGAAACCTTTTTCAGCAGAAGGGATAACAGTAGTTGGGGATTCACTGTGCAGTGTTCATGCAGAACTGAACAGTCTGCTTGAATAACATCATAAGGAAGTACTGTGATGCTCTTTGGGTTCTGCCTACACTGCAACAGAGATGACTGGAAACTTATAGAAACAGCAACTTCTAAATCACTAGGTAACATCCATGTGCATCAGAAGGTCCATAAATTTCTGGGTACAGCACTGGTGATTTCTCTAAAGGAGGTTTCTTTCTTTGCATTAAATAATGTTTTTAATTATTCTTTGGGAATGTCATACAATATATCTTGTCATATTCTTTCCCCTCCCTCAACTCCTCCTACATCCTCCCTCAACTCCCAACTCACTCAACTTCATGTTTGTTATCTTTCCTAAAAAAAAAAAAAAAAAAAAAAGCTCCACAGAGTCCAATTTGTGTGGCCTGATAATTTAGAGCAGGCCTTCCCTGCAGTAAGGTTGATATATAGAGTATCACTCTACTGAAGAAAATAGATTTTCCCTTTCTCATCAGCTATTTGTTGGTTAGGGGTGGAATTGTGGGCTCATTTCTTTTTTTTTTAATTTATTTATTTATTAAGAATTTCTTCCTCCTCCCCGCTACTGCCTCCCATTTCCCTCCCCCTCCCCCGATCAAGTCCCTCTCCCTCATCAGCTTGAAGAGCAATCAGGATTCCCTGACCTGTGGGAAGTCCAAGGACTGCCCACCTCCATCCAGGTTTAGTAAGTTGAGCATCCAAACTGCCTAGGCTCCCCCAAAGCCAGTATGTGCAGTAGGATCAAAAACCCATTGCCATTGTTCTTGAGTTCTCAGTAGTCCTCATTGTCGGCTATGTAAGTCCGGTTTTATCCCATGCTTTTTCAGACCCAGGCTAGCTGGTCTTGGTGAATTCCCGAAAGATCATCCCCATTGTCTCCGTGTGTGGGTGTACCCCTCGCGGTCCTGAGTTCCTTGCTCGTGCTCCCCCTCCTTCTGATCCTGATTTGGACCTTGAGATTTCTGTCCGGTGCTCCACTGTGAGTCTCTGTCTCCTTTCATCGCCTGATGAAGGTTAATATTCAGGAGGATGCCTATATGTTTGTCTTTGGATTCACCATCTAATTTAGCTTCTCCAGGATCGCGAATTATAAGCTCACTGTCCTTTATTTATGGCTAGAAACCAAATATGAGTGAGTACATCCCATGTTCCTCTTTTTGGGTCTGGCTTACCTCACTCAGGATAGTATTTTCTATTTCCATCCATTTGTACGCAAACTTCAAGAATTCCTTGTTTTTACTGCGGAGTAATACTCTAATATGTATATATTCCATACTTTCTTCATCCATTCTTCCATTGAAGGGCATCTAGGTTGTTTCCAGGTTCTGGCTATTACAAACAATGCTGCTATGAACATAGTTGAGCATATACTTTTGTTGTATGATAGGGCCTCTCTTGGGTATATTCCCAAGAGCGGTATTGCTGGGTCCAGGGGTAGGTTGATCCCGAATTTCCTGAGGAACCGCCACACTGCTTTCCAGAGTGGTTGCACGAGTTTGCATTCCCACCAGCAATGGATGAGTGTACCCCTTTCTCCACACCCTCTCCAGCAAAGGCTACCATTGGTGTTTTTCATTTTAGCCATTCTGACAGGTGTGAGATGGTATCTTAAAGTTGTCTTGATTTGCATTTCCCTGATCGCTAAGGAAGTTGAGCATGACCTTAAGTGTCTTTTGGCCATTTGAACTTTTTCCGTTAAGAATTCTCTGTTCAGCTCAGTGTGGGCTCATTTCTTACACCTTTCATACACACACACACACACACACACACGCACACACACACACACACACAGTTTAAATGGGAGTTACTATGGGAGTTTTTTTTTTTAGAAAATCTATTAACTCTAACTTTAATTAGTCATACTTAGAGTCAGCATTGGACATTATTGCACCATAAATACACAGACAGAAATATGTTATCACTGAAGGTATAATTTTGTGATGATTAAAAGAATATCAAGCAAGTTTTCAACATGAAAAAAACTATAGACACACACACACAAATACAGTTAATTGTATAAATACAGATTCCTAGGCTTTTCATTTAGAACAGAAGTATATCTTCACTTCAGAAAGGTAAAGTACTGTGTTCCATAGCTAGATTATCAACGATTTTGACTCTACTAAACAAAACATATGCACTATGTTAGCTCCTTGTTAGGCCATCACTATAATATGTTATATTACTGTGATTTATATATTAGACTACACCCTCACTCCAAGACCAGAAAAAATAACAACATTTGTTTTCTCTCACTTGTAGATGTTAGCCTTGAGTCATTAAACATGTGAATTCCATTTGGAATATCCACAGAGGTCAGGGAATTGCAAAAAGACCATAGAGGAGTAGAGACAAAATGAACTGGTGTAAAGGGTTAACAGGTGATTATGGAAAAGAAAGGGACAAATTGGGATATGGGACAAGATGGTAGGGTAGAAAAGAGAACCTGGGAGAGTCATATGAAAACGTACAAATGCTAGGACTTTGTGTGACTTTTGAATGATACCACAAGAACTTACTATGTTGATCTTTTCATAATTTAAAAGCATTCTCAAGTGGGTTTTGTCTACATTGTAAAACAGGTTTCCAAACATATATCTATAAAATATATAAAAAGTTATGTTGAAATATCTTAATAAGGCACCAACAACTGTACTAAACTCCATAGCTAACAAATAAAATACACAGTGCTAAAAGATGTTCCTTTTGCAGTGGCCAGGGAAGTTCCAAAAACACTAAAATTAGAGGCTATGGCCATGCTCTTGATAGTCCTATGGATATTATACATAATTCATTTATCATGGTGCTTATATAATATTTTTATAGAGATAAAAGATACTCCACTAGCTACTCCATGAAAACTTAAACACACACACACACACATATATATATATATATATATATATATATATATATATATCCTAAGCAATATATTCAGTTAGAATTTTCCCTTTATTTTATAAAACTTATAGAAGTATACAACACTAAGGTATGTGGAAAAGTTAGAATGTTTCAGTAAGTATGTTGTGGAGGATAAATTTGCTTTCCATAGCGTTTTAAGAATTGTATTTGAAGTTAGGGTGGTGTTTAATTTAATAATCGGAAGTTATAACTGACATAAATATCCATTAACTGAGAAATGGATACAGGGACATTCTATATATGTGAGGTAAATTATCATTGTATGATTGAAATGCAGAAAGTGACATGATGCATAGATCAACCTTGAACACATTATGGTAAATAAAAGAATAAGGTAGTAAAAGGGATGTATGATTCCATTTACAAGAAACACTAAGAGGTAAATATATATGGCTGGTAAAGAGATCAGAGGCTCCACAGAGATGGGAGGTTTGGAACGATGACAAACGACATGAAAGTTATTTTGTAGGTGGAAAACATTGCAAAATTACAATAGTAGTTGCACACCTTGGATATTATAAGAAACAAAAAACATTGTATAATTTATGCATAACTCTTGTACACAAATAGAGTTCCAACAAATATACAGAAATTTATTACAAAGTCCTGAATGGCCATGGTATGACTCACACTGGATCTGTTTAGAGTTTGAGTTGGAAAGTTAAATTCTTCTTCTAGCCATGGGTTCTGGGACACAGAACTTTTCCCCACTTAAATTACAGGCTCTGGATAATAGAATCTGGTTCCCAGGGACACTCCATAGTTTGTATAATTTCCATAACCATAATGATGTTCAATTGAGTCACAGCCCACCAGAATTACAGAATGAGAGCATCCAACTGCATAGCTTGCTTTTAGACTCACCCAGGGTGCTAACATAGAGCAACAAGCGCCCGGCACTGCTGAACACCCAGCAAATACTCGTGTTTGAGGACATCTCAACATCTCTGAACTGAAAGCTAAACCTTCACTTCTCTGAGCTTCAGGTTTTGATGTTATTTTGATTTATGCACTGTTGTGAATCAAAATAATTACAAGATTCAACCCGTGGTTTGCAGAGATTACTATAAATAATAACTCAGATGGAAGTGGATTGCCAAGGAACAATGTGTGAAGTCACTAAACATCTTTCAGAATACCTAAAAGGATTACAAAATGAGAGTGGAGGGAAACAGTTGACATTGCTCCTTCATTCGTCATGGATCCTGCTTTATTTTCATTGTAATGTTATCCCCTTCTCCTTCATTTGCAAGAGTAAACTGGAAACATTTTGCTAATTTTTCACACGAACAAGCAAGTACTTAATGTAAGAAATTCATTTCCTTGTTCCCCAGCTACAGGTTTTCTTGTATTTTAGCTACTACTTGCCATGGATAACATTCTCTTCACATCAAGAGAACTCAGGATTTCATGTGTATAATAAGCTTTATACATTCAGCTCTGATTTTTTTCAGGTTTAGAAATGAATGTTATTAACAGAACCAATTAAAAGGATAAAGTTCACAGCGTATAAATTAAAGCTGGCTGAATTAATATTTCCTGCAGGATTTCAACAAAGTTCCAGGTTAACAGGCAGAATCCAAGGGCACAGTATAATTAAAATACCTATTTGGGGTTTGGAAATTAGATTTATCTTTCTATAATGAATTCTCAAATGAGCTGATTTCAGTTTTAAGGTATTAGAGAACATATAATACATACACCACCCAAAGGACACTGAGACCATTTTGAAGGAAGAATGCAACTCACTATCCACACTCAAGAAAAATAGAAGTTCTCTCTCTACCTAAGTTTTTGTTGTTTTTGTTGTTTTATTTTTTGTTTTGTTTTATTTTTACGAGACAGGGTTTCTCTGTGTAGCTTTGGTGCCTACCATGGAACTAGTTCCTTTAGCCAGGCTGGTCTCAAACTCACAGAATTCCACCTGCCTCTGCTTTCTGAGTGTTGGATTAAAGGTGTGCACCACCACCACCCGATAGTGTTAGGTTCTTACAATTCCTAAGAACATGTCTCTCATCCCAGGGGGTTGTTAGTTATGTTTAACCTATAGGAAACTAGAAGCATTTGAATATAGTTCAGTGTCTATTATTATCATCAAACTCTGTAATAGTATTATGTAAATCCTTTTTGCCCTTTCCCCAGGATTTATAATACTTATCTTTTTGTATATACCACTATAACCCCTGGGCATCTTATATACTTCAATACCCTTAATTCACAACACATATGCTCAGCTCCCCTCTATTCTCTGTGCAAGAAGGAGGATTTACTAGGAAGTTTCACTGGAGAAAGCAATAAAATAGAAAGTAAATAAACATTGCTTTTAGCATTTCAAATAAAAACGATTTCAATTTTAGTACATGTGCTTCTGATGCAAGTACATAAAACAGTATTTCAGAATTCACCATTTATCAGAAAGAGGGAGAGGCATTTGGTGCCGGTACTCTGTGCCTCACAGGCAGCTGATGGGCAACCAGAATGGATAGTGCTGGGAAAGGAAGTGTAGATTTCTTACTTGTGTTCCCGTGTCATGCGCTAATTAGTGCTGAATTCTATTCAGACACCAGAGACCAGTATGATTCTGAAAATTTGCTTCATTACCATTCATCCATGCTGACAATCTGTCCAGTAAGTATGTGTATTAAAGTCAAAAGTAATGACATGTCTCCATCATCATATTTCCTTCCTTGAGGTGAGCAGCCCTGTAAACAGGGGTAAACAAGCACTTGCAGTCCATTGTCTCTTAAACATGATGTACAGATTCAGGCACCAGTACACAGAGTGACCTTGATGAGTCTCCCTGCCCTGGTGCGCCTCCACTGGGTACTTGTAGTTTCCTTTCTTTTCACCACTACCTTGATTTATTTAACTGTTTTCCTTAACTTTTGAGAGGTTAATACATGTACACAGGTAAATAACTACACCCATTTCGCTCTCCAAGACCTTCCCAATAGTCCCACATCATGATTCGTTCCCAATCTCATGCTGCTCACCTTTTAACTGATAACACACTTGATAAGTTCATATTCACCTAAAAGAATGATTCTCTTTCCACCAGCAGCTAACCACCAGTAAGTTCATATTTTCTGGCAGATCAGTTTGGCAGCATCATGCCCAGCGCTAGGTAAAACCACTGATTTCTTCTCTCCTTTCGCATTCTGTACCTTGCTTCTGAAACCATGAAAGCTAGTTTGCAAGGAAAACTTTCTGATTGGTTTGAGATTAAAATCTCTACATTCTACAGCCAAAGAATGTGACATAGTCTTCAGTAAAATCATCTTATCTTGTAGTTGTGGTGGGTAACCAAGAGCATTGGCAATAGCTTCTTTGTTTTAGAGAACTTCAAGGCTTCTGTGACTAATATCTTGGAGAGAAACAACTCATGTCCGTGATACAATTTTCTTTTTCAGCCATGTCTTCTTGGACAATATTGTGTAGGGTAATTGAACTATTTTTTCATTTTTATTATTCATTAATCTGCATAATTTTATTATTGATTTATTGAGCTACACATTTTTTTCTGATACTCTCTGTTCCTCTCCCCTCCCCATGCTCTCCCATGGTTCCCATGCTCCCAATTTACTCAGGAGATCTTGTTTATTTCTATTTACCATGTAGATTAGATCCATGTATGTCTCTCTTATGGTCCTAATTGTTGTGTAGGTTTTTCTGGGATTGTGATTTGCAGGCTGGTTTTTTTTGCTTTATGTTTAAAATCCACTTATGAGTGAGTACATGCGTTAATTGTCTTTCTGGGTCTAGGTTACCTCACTCAAAATGATATTTTCTAGCTCCATCCATCAAGAAATAGCACTACCACTTTTGGGTATACAACCAAAGGATCTCACTCAATTGTACCACAAGGACTTGTGCTCAAATATGTTCATAGCAGCATTGTTTGTCATAGCCAGAGTTTGGAAACAACCTAAAAGGCCCTCCACCAAAGAATGGATAAGGAAAATGGGGTACATTTATACAATGGAGTACTGCACAGCAGAAAAAAATAACAGCTTGAAATTTACTGAACTATTTTTTAAGCTGTTTCATTTTTAAATTTGCTTACTAACAGTGAGTTTACATGAGGTTTTTTTTTCATACATTCTTACTTTACACTAAGCTACCCACTTTCCCGCTCTTACCCCCACATAGTGTCCCAATCCTTAAGGAATACTTTAATTCTCAGTGTTTCCTCTTCTTACTTTTCACATGTGTCCTACAATCTCTCAACTAATATTTTTTTTTTTTTTGGTTTTTCGAGACAGGGTTTCTCTGTGGCTTTGGAGCCTGTCCTGGAACTAGCTCTTGTAGACAAGGCTGGTC